>NC_056750.1:448479815-448779815 GCF_019279795.1 Protopterus annectens | reverse complement strand
TATCTGTGAGCCAGTTTGCTATCCAATGAGTTACACAGGGGTTAACATTAAGGTGGGAGAGTTTATTTATGATGTTTGCGTTTGGGATATTGTTGAAAGCCTTTGCAAGGTACAAATATAAAGTGCACACTGATTTGCCCTCATCCATTGATTCAATAACTTTTTCAAAGAAATTGATCAGATTAAGTAAGCAGGACCTGCGCTTGATGAATCCTCACTGGTTTAGGTGAAGAGTCTGTTGGTTACCTGTATCCCTATTTATTAGTTCCATAATGATCCTTTCCATAGCCTTACAGATGAGACTACTCAGGCTTATGTATCTATAATTGTTGGGGCCTGCTGAAGCCCCACTTTTGAGCAAGGGAATGACTGTTGCTGTCCTCCTTTCATCTGGCATGAAGCCTGTTTTTTTTTTTAAACCTTTATTGAATTATCACTTACAACATAGGCAGACATACATTTATATAAAAGAAAACAAACCAAATATTATACATCATATATATATATATATATATATATATATATATATATATATATATATATATATTCTTTTGTATAATTATCATCAATCCAAAATTACACAAATTGCTCAGTTCCTGCCTTCCCTTAAACTTCACTCCTCCTCCTCCTCTAAAACATTATTCTGCATGCGTTCTTCCCACGATATCCATTTTTTCTATGTAATTTGCTCCTACCCTTTTCTAAACTCACTTCCAGTTATTTTATATTTGTTACAATATTCAATACTTCAAATACAATTGGTTTAGACTTTGATTTCCATTTTCTAGTAATTGCTTTTTTTGGCAGCCACCAAAATTAAACTTAACAAGGCATTACTATGTCTAGGCAATTCAAATCCTGTATCCCAGCTAAATGAAATAATTTCCATATTTACACCCATTTGCTCACCCAGTATTTCTGACTGGGTACTTTGTAGGGAATTTTTAACATCTGTAACCAACTGTAATCACCATTTTTAAACTTTTACTAATTTTCAAGCTCCTACTTGTTTGTTTAAGATGCTGGACTTATCCACAACAGTTTTGGATTGGTTACTGATTATCACATTAACTTATTTACTGATGACCAGTAGTGTGGTTTGTTTAATCAACTTCATACATTTAAGCTTCATATTTTTTAGCATTTATTGATTCTGATAAAGTCCTGAGGGGATAAAAGTGCTTAACCAGTTGTTGTTTGTACATGCAATAATGTTTGTTTTACTTATTATACCTTTGCTTTGTATTTTTGTTTTACTAATGAACAGGTACTGGAGCATTACCTAGAGGTTTATGTCTAAGGTTATTCAATCCATAGACTGTGTATTATCAATGTTTATCTTTGGACCTGTTGTGTTCATTCAATTTGTTATTCATTTATTGGAATTGCTCCATTGCACTATGTGAGCCTCTTGTGTTAATTTTTAAAGTCTACCATCTCATTATACTCCCAACGCATATGTTCCTAGTTACCTCTTTCTTCCCCATCTCACCTCCATCATTTGCCATCTATCTGAGAATAATTCTTTGGAGCTTGGGGTAAAAAATACCTATGCAAATGCTTCCAAGCAAAAGTCCTAAATCTTCTAAACTTTGTTGCATACTTGAGAGCTATACATATGTCTTCCCATTGTTTCCTTGTGAATTGCTTATCCAGTCTCTCTTCCTAGTCTTTTATAAACTCTTCTGATTAATTCCTGTAGTCAGTGTGTAATATTTTACATGCCATATTAATGCTACCTTTTTAACATAAACTTCTTTTCAAGATTCAACTAAAACCTATACTAGAGATTTTTCACTTAGGATTCCCCTATCCCTTTCACTTTACCTATATTCTAATATTAAACCCTAACAGGGAAGGCAGTTTCTAGCCTGCAGTCCAAATGTCTTCTTGGCCTCTTCTCATGCTTTTACCTTTCCCTGTTTAGTTATTTGCTCCCAATACCTTGGTTCCTTTGCCAGTTTTCTCCAGTACATTCCAGCTCTCTGTTGCCTTTTCTCTGTACCCCTAATTGTAGTCATCCCTATTGGCAAAATCTCCTTTCTCCATTCTTGTGTAAGCTTAGTTCTTAGAATACTTTCTGCTACTTTATGAATCGCCGGGGGAGGTTGGTATAATGGTTAAGGTGTTTACCTTAGACACAGGGTGCAGGGTTTGATTCTCACTTGGGGCAATTGGCTAGTCATAAAATGGTCCACAAGGGCAGTTAGCCTAGTACTGAACTATGAACCTATGAACCTATAATATTCTTAATGGCTGTTGTTATTCTCCTAAAGGATCTGCATCCAAATCCCATACACTCTATTTCTTGAACCCTCCTTCATCATCTCTTTCCACTCTGAATTACAATTTTCTGTTTATGTTATATATATATATGAACCTTGACTGTGTAGTTCTAAAATGTTTATTCAAGTCAAGCAGTCCTAAGCCTCCTTGTTCTATTTGGAGGATCAGTTTATCTTGTCATTTCCCCTCCCAGATAAATTCCTTCAACACTTTATTAATTATTGTCCACAGTTTCTCTTCTGGTTGATAAAAATATACCTGACCTGTATATAAAACTAAAGGGACTAAAAACATTTTCATAGCTTGTATCTTGCTATCCATATCCATAAACAAGAGCTTCCAGTTTCTCAGTTTCTGTATTATTTTTTGTTTAGTCTCTTTCCACATATCCTTAGCTGTCATAACAGAATACTTTATAATCCATATTCCTAAATACTTAATTTTATTGTGCTCCCATAAAAATGGATATTGCTGGACCATTTCATGTGTGGGTACATATAGTTTGTAGCTATAGCCCTTGTTTTATCTTCATTAATTTTATACTGCAAAAAGACTTGAAACTGTCTCATAATGTTCCACAACACTGAGATGCTCTTTTCTGGTTCCATCAGGTATGAAATAATATCATTTGCAAATAAAGCCAACTTTCCTTGAACACCATACCAATTACATCCTTGCATTTCTGAGTCTCTTATTTTCTAAAATGGCTCTAAATATAATGTAAATAACAAAGGGGAAAGAAGAAACCCTTGCCTGTTTCCTATGTTCAGACACAACTTATCAGACAGGAACCCTCCTACTTTAATTTTTTTATCCAGTCCCTCATATATCCTCCTAATTAACCTCAATATTGTATTATGGAATGCAAATGCTTCCATTGTTCTTAATCGTAAAATGCTAGCTTACTCTGTCAAATGCTTTCTCTGCATCAAGACCAAGCAAGAACAACAGTATTTTCTGTATCTATATTACATAATCAAAATTTTAAAAGTTTGAACGTCATATGGTCGACACCATATGATCGAACTTTTAAATAAACCAACGAAAAAACTTGCCTAAATGGTTTAAGCCCCCCTGCACCCCCATGTGGAGGGGGTTGTGTCCTCCACAGCCCCCGTTCTTTAAATATGCCAACTCTGAGATCGCACTACAGTGCAGAAAAGAGAAATCTTCCCATTCTGCACTGTGCGGAGATCTCCGTTGAACCGTTCGAACTTTTAAAAAGTTCAGTCATATGGTGTCAACCATATGACGTTTGAATGTTTAAGAGTTCAACAACATGATACAGACCCTATTTTCTTACATTGTTTTTCTCTGGATCATCATTGTTCTATTAATGTTGTCAAATGTTTGCCTCCCCTCCATATAAATCAATTTTGGCAACATCTTTGCCATTCTTTTAGCTATTACAGACATAAACACTTTATAATCATGGTTTACAATTAAAATGGGCCTGTATGAAACTGGGTCTGAAAGGTCTTTAACATCTTTATGTATTACAGCCACAACAGTTTTCTTCCAGGATGTCGGTGCTTCCACTCCTTTTAAAATACTCTAACAAAACCTTCTAGACCTATATCACTTTCTTCCTAGCTTCCAAACTTCCACAGGAATATCATCTATTCCTGGAGTCTTTTCTGAAGATTGATCAATTATATGTCACAGTTTTTATTTCATCTCCTCCCATCTTGTTTATTGTTGAGCCTCATCTGCTTCTAGCTTCATAAAATTTCTTAAATATTTCTAATACCTATACAAGATCTCTGGTTATTTTTCTTGTTATAGGCTCTCTAAGTATGGCAACAACCCTTTCTACTTTCTGTTGTCTAAGTCATTGTGCTAAAAGTGTTTGTGCTTTGGAGTTATAAAAAAAAACAGTTGCATAACAGCAATCTTTCTAAATTTATGTATATTATCCAGCTTCTCACTTATTTTTTTTTAAGTACTCCGTAGTTACACCACTTTTTGTTCTGTGATATCCCCCTTTTTCTGCAATACTTTAACCATTGTCAGCCCCTCTAAATAATTCTTGCAACTTCTTAACCATATCTCACCTGCTTTTATTTCTACCCTATTTTTAAACTCAACTTTCATTTTATCCTACTCACTATCCATAATGTACGAATAAATCACTATCTGCCCTAATAACTCTCAGATAATTTCCATTACCCATTCCTTAAATTCCTCTCTTTTCAACATGTATGTGGGGAAGCACCAGTGTTTTATTTTTACTTCATCATCCTTATCATTATCATCTTTATCTTAGTTGTTGTTGCCGCATGATCAGAAATAGTTATTGGGTATGTGTTGAAGTTTTCAATTAAATGCATATGTTCCTATGAAAGATAATTTCTGTCTAGTCTAGCCAAGTTATTGTACCTTGGGGAATAATATGTAAATTCTCTGAGTTCCTGCTACTGAATTAATATCTTCCATACCAAATATTTTCATAATTTTAGAGAAATCTACCCTCTTTTGTTATAGTTTCCTTTCTAGTTCCTCCAGATACATCCTCAGTGTTGCAAATCAGTTCCATTTCCCACCTATAATTACTGTTCCCCGCTCTGAGTTTTTACTACTGAATTCACATCTTTCTTACTGAATATTTTCATAATTTTTGAGATTCTACCTTCTTTTGTCATAGTTTGACATCTAGGTCCCCCAGATACATCCTCAGTGTTGCAAATCAGTTCCAGTCTGTCCCCACCTATAATTATTATTCCCTGCCTGGAAGCCGATTATTTCTCCCAAAGATTTATTCAGCTCCATTATAGCAGTTTTAGCTGGAATATAAATCTATGTCAGCTGCCCCATACTACAAAAAATCTACTATTAAGCTGCTCTAGCAATTAGTATAAGTACTCATTTTTTCCTTTGTTCCTGATAGTCTGCTGAATGTCCACCTTGAAATCCTTTTCTTATTGAATTCACATGCTCACTTCTTTACAAATGTGTCTCCTGCAGCATTTCTATTTATACTCTGCATTTCTTAATACAATTCAATACTCTTTCCTTTTTTGCCTATACTCATGAGGTCAGTCACATTCCACAATAATATGGATAGTATAGCCATTATGATAAAAAGCTATTATTCTCACCAATGATATATGTCAACTTTTAAAATGTCTTTTTCCAGCTTTTGTGTTACATGTACCCACTAATGCTTGTAGGTTTACACATTATATAGTTGTTTCTTGTCATCTTCATTTGAGCCTACATTCATTTTACAAGACTTTTTTTAATGAAAACCATAAAACAAAAAAAACATACTTGTAGAACACCCTTATAGCCTATTAGCTTAAAACAAACATATGAAACTATGTGCATCTTCAAATAATGAAGTTTAACCCTCCTGATAGGAGCAATTGCTCCAGCTTGACAGCTGCACCTACAGGCATTACCTAACTTAAAATTAAGCTTATCCATGATAAGCCACATGTTACAACTGCCTGTTCTTGTCTTTTTTTATTCCCCTCTCAGATGTGAAAAACAGCTTGTATGCTTTCAGAAAACATTTACTTTTAGTCGTAAGAAAAAGTGCACTGTATATTTTAAATAAAATAAAATTCTATACTGTTCTAGTAAATGCATTGAAGTATTTAGGTATCAGGAAAGCTGCTATCACTTATTCACTTTCAATAATTTCAAACTTTATTTTTCACTAAGCTGGTTGCTCTTGTATCTTTTAATTTTATGCTTTTTTCAGCAAACAATGTCCAGACCTCTCACAATTTATTGCCTTCACCTGTAGTCAGCTTGTATCCTTGGAATCATAAGAAAAGAATGTACAACTACCATCAACTGCAGATTTCTCAACTTACACTGAACATTTATTTGCTAAAAGAAAATGTTTCATTACATTCACACAGTTCTCTTATTTTTGAAGCCCATTTACTTATACACAAAAAATATTGTTATTTGATTAGGCCAAGGGCATTCATTCAGATATTCACCTATGCAACAGTAAAATAAAACATCTCAGCTTTACATATATTATAATCAGTGGACTTTTACACCCCATCCCCACCCCAATAGCCTAAGATTACAGCATAGTAACTCAGAAGTTCCTTTTCCTAGCCTTTCTTCTTTTTGCATTATAATGCCTACATTTTTAAACTAAAAAAGAAAAAAAGTACTTTATTACTTTAGTATCTTTATCACATACAAAAATCACCGAAAATGCTTCACTATATAATATGCAAATTATATCATGACATGTTTGATAGCAATATTGTTAAGAATGGCAATTGTTTTACTTGCAGTTGCTTCTTTTTTGTTAGAGTCCTTTCAAACATTAATGGCATGAAGTGCAGTATATGTCTTTCAGTCCCCCCACAAATTTAACAAAGTTCAGTCTTTCTCAGCCACTTTCTCTTGTAAAGCCATAATTCACAAATGTGATTGATGCTTTATAGTCTCACATTTATTCACTTATTTCAGTGTGGTCTTCTTCCTGTTCATCTCCATCTGTCAACCCCAGGCACTGGTTCAAGTCCAAGGTACTCCCGATTATTCTAGTCAACTAATGCACTTTCTCTCTCTCTCTCTCTCTCTCTCTCTCTCTCAAGCATTTTCTTTTGGAATATTGGAAAATATTTCTTTCACTGGAAAAGTTTCTCTATGAGCTTTATTATCAGAATAATGAGAAGAAGAGCCCCTTCTGTTTGATGGTTCACGTTTTCATAGTTTCATAGTATAGTACTAGGCTATCTGTCCTGGGGCATTTGTAAGCCTAGCCATAGTGATGTGGCTTTTGCCACCCCATGAAATGGTACAAAAATGTACAGAATAAATTTAGAATACTGTGCCTCTGTCTAGTAGTGACACAATGAAGGTCCCCTTATATAACAGAATTAGTTTACTGTGCCCCTGTCTAGCAGTGACACAGATGTGACAGATTTTGTTGGAGAAACTTTTGTATTTCCTCCTTAACCTGTTCTGCATCAAAAAAGGACTGATCCTCCAAGAAAAGAATATTTGGAAGACGGCTGGATAAAGTAGCTTGAATCTCACACTTGCCTCTTGACATTCCCTGATTGTTGGGATACATTTGCTTCTCTTCTGCCTGGTGTACAATGCATATTCATTTTCCAGAAATACTCTGTATCCAGATTTTAATATTTTGCCCTTCTGCCACACTTTTGTTAGGATCAACTCTTTTTTTGCTGGTATGATTGCATCTTTACTCATACAGGTCTTTTCTGCCTTCTTATGGCCAGGTTTGGAGCATACACATGATGTACCCTTTCAGTTAACAAATCCTGCTGTGGAATACCAGTCCAGTTGCTTATTTTTGCTTTCATAAAATTAATATAGTCTATTTCTTCTAGTTTCTCTGATAAAGCAGAAAATCTCAGGTTTTCCTCTGTGTGGTCTGTCATCTAACTACCATTTTTGAAACAGCTCTTCTTGAGCAGTCTCATACTCAGCCAGCCTTTTCTTCATTTTAATTTCTGATTTTTTGCATTTTTATCAGTTCATCTGAATAGCTCTTTAAAGGTTCTGCCTTTATTACAGCCTTTTGTTATTTGATTTGATACACTCATTCAATGTTTCATTTATTTTAATCAGTTCTGAGCACATTTGGTTTATTTTTTTCTTTAAATTACTGGAAGCCATCTCTTGTACTAAAGCTCAAGCTTGAACTGTTTTTTGCTGAACAGCTGCAGGATTCTTCCCAGTCAGTGTTTTCTCTTCGCCTCTTCTAGCTGATTTTCTTTTATTCTTTCTAAGTTTATTCTCTGGTTGTATGTAGGCAGTATACTTACTGGCCAGTGACTAAATTTTACTAGAACTGGCAGAATTACCAACACTAATCTCTCAGTTTCTTCTTTCACACTCAGAGAGCTGAAGTTAAGCTGTTGATCAGTGTACAGCCATCTTGGAAGTTCAACACAAAGTCTGTTTTCAGGCTAACATTGAATAAACTCTGCAGGGGGTCTGACAAGTTAGGTTTCAGGTTAAGTAGTAGGCAGTCTGGTATGTTATTTTATCTCCACAGATGTAGTATTTCTGGCTTCAGATAGTGCATTACAAACTTGTTCTTGGGAGATTTGGGAGGATGTAGATGCATGCATTTGATCTGAGAATATTGAATGGGAGATGGGGGTGAAGTTAGAGTGTTGGCCAGTATACTGGCTATGTCATCTTGGCTGAATATTAGCTCTGTGTGGTGCTGGGTATTGTTTCTGAGGTTTCCAACACAGTTAAATAGGTTTTGTGGTTATCTTTCACCTGGGGTTACTATTTTACTACATATCTAGCTTTTGTTAATTTGGATCCATAGTTCCCTATTTCATTTAGCCATACTGTTTATGACTTCTTGAGAGTTAAATTTATGTTTTGAATGCAACGAGTTTTGTTTTCTTTTGTTATAGACCTTTATATTAGGGTTCTATCATAGGGGGTTATTTTTAAATCCGACTTTGTATTTATATTGAAGGGCCAGATGCATCTATGTAGTTATTTATATGTCCATATAATTTGGCAGTAAAGGATTCTACATAAGCAGTGGAGTTGTTGAGGTGGAATGGACTTTTGAATTTAGTCAGATCACTCATGTTTAGTAAATCAGTCTTTGTATTGTCTCTGAATACTGAGTTATTGAAGGATGCTTCAGGCTTTCGTCTTATTTTGAATGTGACTCATTTTTGGTTCAATTTGATCAGAGAAGAGGTTACAATTAGTTGGGGACAGAGGTACCTCATACTTGTAAGGACCAAGTTCAGAATTTTATCACCACTGGTTGGGGTGCAGACCTTCTGGTTCAGAGAGTATTTGTATTGATGAAGTTCAGAAATCTCTTGATATACAATTTTGAGGATGTAAAAGTCTCCGAACATATGGAGAGATAGTCGAAGTTTCCTAAGAGAATGGTGTTTAATTTAATAAATAGGGACTCACTACTCATTAAATAGGAGGTATGGGCTGAGGGGGACATTGAGAGAGTCCTTTAGTTAGCTATGATGTAATAAGGGGTTTTAGTCACAGTAAGTTGGAAGTGGAGTTCTGTGTCATTCTCTTGTCTAATGAGTCTGGAGGTGAGATTTTGTAAGACTATAGAGAAGTCTACACCCATAGTGCATTCAAGTAATGAATAGTGATAGGCACTGAAACCCTGAACTGATGGAGTGCTGTCACTGGTCTTGAACCAGATCTTTGTGATGATGCATATATCAATGCTTCTCAGGGTAAGTAGTACCTGCATGGTATGGAGTTTTTTCTTTAGGCTCCTAGCAATGAGCATCACTACCTTATTACTATCCAGATTCTGTTTAGTTATTTTGGAAGCTTTAGAACACTGATATTGTTTAAAAAAGGCACTATGGGGTGAACATGGTTTTGGCCAATATATGGAAACCTTGTGGGGAGAGGTGCATGCCATCTCTGATATACACACATGTACATGTGTGAGTGTGTGTGTGTGTGTGTATATATATATATATATATATATATATATATATATATATATTTTTTTTTTTTTTTTTACCCTTTGAATAACACCAGAACCTAAGCCAATTGTTGAAGTCATTTATATTTTGTTCATATTGTGGCATCATTCTTGGTGATGGTAAAATACTGCTCAAGGTTAGGTTCACACCTCCCTCAGACACATATTCCAAGAGCTCCATCATATAGTCTGGGGAGGTATGTCTCAAGTCATTTACACCCCACATGTACAATGATCATATGTGTACATGTGATGCAAGGATACGAGTGCATATATGATTTTCCAGTTGGTGTCACCTGATGGTAACTGACTGTGATCCTTTCCTTGCACAGCCTGGAGAATGGTACATTGGTGTGGCTCCCTATGACATCACCTGTGGGTAGAATATTGGACTTTGTGGAGGTGTGCCTTAAGGGATTTTTGTAACTGAGTCAATGTGAGTCATAGATGTGTGTTTTATGGTGGTTGCTCTCTGTGCTGTGTGTGTTTTTGAATCTGTGTAAATTGCTGAGGATACTTGTTTCTTAAGTTACATTTAGGAGGCCTTTGTGGTTTAGGTAGGTTGCTTTTAAGAGCCACAGCATATATATGTAGGTCTATGGGTTTGGTCTGAGGTATGTATGACTGGAATAGTATGGCACTGTTAGACTACTTATTTTTTGTAGAGGCTTCCTGTGAGAGCTTTGTTTCCACTAACATACAACTACATCTCTCGCATACTGTGTCAGTTTAAGTAGTAGGTAGTTGTGAGTAAACGTGTGACAGTTACTACCTTGTCTCAGAATGCCCACTTCAATGACGCTGGCTGCAAAGACAGATGAGAAGTACAAATCCATGATTCCAGATGCTATCTAATGTGAAAAGAGAAGGGGGATGTAGCACAAAGTAGGGTAATTTAGCTCTCCACATGAGGAACAATGTGCCTCTTAGTGCAAATCCAAAGCATCATTGTGCAACTACTGAGAAAGAGAGAGAGAGGGAAGTTTAGCTCATAGGCAAGGTATTGACCTGGGATATACTAATAAGTGTGGATAGAGAAAATTTGGCTAGAGCACCAACCAGATAGGAAGCAAAATAAATTGTTTGGACTGCGCATGAGATTGCCTTTGACATGCATTGATGTAGTGCTGCTTAACTGTTTGGTTTATACAGCTATAACTATGAGGAAGATTTAACAAAGGACATTAAAAGAACATTTGATGGTGAAAGCTTCTGCATCTCATGAATATAGCACTGGGTAGCCCTGTGCAGAGCAATACCACCCTCTGCTTAAAATGAGTGGAAATAGTAAAGGAACAAATAAGAAAGAAGCTATCCCAGTAAATAATGTCTTCCTTCAGGCAGCAGTAAATTACTCTCAGCATGTTTGCACTTAGATCAGAAGACCAAACAAAAATGTACTTTAATGTAAGGAAAGTTGTAGAGTTAGAAGAAACAGTGAAAAATCACAGGAAAAACACTTTTATTAGCTAGATAGAGCTGTTATATAGTAAATTTACAGAGGAGAACACAAAGGTTAACAAAATGGGGGATCCAGTAGCTACACAATCAGGTGACACAGAAACATATAGTACTGGCTATTTGTCTCAAGATCAGTTTAATGCAACATTAAGCAGTAAAAGTGCAAAAATCTAGAAGGAACTCTTTTAACTAAAATGCGGATACTTTAAACAGCCAGGTGATTGTTGAGACTCAAAACCAGCAAGTTTAATGGAACAAACTGTAAAAAAAAAGTTACAAAATTCAATTAAATTAGTAGGGTCCTCCAGCTTTTCCTAACCCTAAGGCTCTAAAAGCATTCTTCTTTTTGAGCTTTGAGGTTTGTATTGCATGTCTACCACTTTCCAGTGTAGATGTCTATGCAACCTCCATTTATCTTTTATATTTTGGAAGGTAGCAAATTCCCATTGACCCTCCACTTCTTGGGTAAGATCATTTAATTGACTAATACCCCTTCTTCCCTCACTACTTCTCTAGCATAAGTTTGACAACAATCTCCCAAGCCAGGCATCCTCACAGGAGCATTGCAGGGCCCCATACCTCAACAGTTAACAGAATTCTGTATAGACTCCTTAAGGCTTTAAATGTGGCAGAGACCATGTTGCAGGATTTTATGCACTCTGGGAAAAAGTAGAAGTACCAAATTATTGATCATGTATAATTACTGTGGAATATCTGGCCTTCCAAAATGGCAGAGATAGGAAGTTCCTCTTGGATTACCTGAAAGAACTGATGCAAAACAAAAGCTTTAGAATACTACTGATAATGCAGAATCACCAGGCCTAATAAGGACACTGGAACATGCAACACACATTTAGAAACTTTGCTTTTCTTATTATTACATACATATTTGGAAGTAGGGATGAGGTTTTAATCAATCACTTATGTGGGATTGCTATTGGTATATACCTGAAAAAATAGTATAAAAGTGGAGCAACATACATTTTAAATGCTGCTATGCAGTCTATCTGTGAGACTTGTAACCTTTTACAGCTATGAACCCATAAAAAGCATTTCTCTGAAATCCTTTTCAAATTCAGATACAGAGTGGAAGCATAAGTCTGATTCAAGATGACACTTAAATGTTTTGAATTTCTGTAGGCCACAATATTTGGCTTACTTCCTTTTACATCAATGGTGCCCTTTTTGAAAGGAACTAATTCTGACTTGGTGGGATTGCATTGCAGCCTCTACAGTTCTGAAAAAAGTTTCCAGGTCAGCAAGTATATTTGGTCTGTTAAGATGTCCTGAGTAACGATCAAGCAATGGTCTACTAAAGGCAGATTTTTAGTCTGCACCCCATATAAAGACCATTCTGTGGTGTCCAATAGAAAGTGTGTAGGAAACAAGGGTCATCCTGGTCTAGTACCCTTCTCAGTTTGAAAGCTCTGTGAAAGATAGCCATTAGCGAGGATACATACAAGGTTTAGAATGCTGAAACAAATCAATAATTCCCATTAACTCGCTCATATACTCCCAGTCAATATAATCAAATGCTTTTTCATAATCTATCATCATTGCTACCAAAGGTTCAGGAGCATGTGCAAGGGCTTGAGCATACAGATAATATTCTTTTCTGGTCAGTACTTGATCTACATTTAAGCAATCCAGCTTGCATTCTAGAAATAATTTGAGGTCTATAAACAAAAATAGTTCACTTTGCAACAAAGGACCCCAAGCTGTATGAAATATAACATTCCTACAGGGCAATTTATAAGGGGATCACATATGATTAGTAATGATAGTGTCTTCCAAACAGAATTAAAGTTTATTACTCAATTATTTGTGGAAAGGGGATACCCTATAGAACCATTACATCAGGCTGTCATTGAAGTCTCCAGTAAAAGGAAGACTCTGTTTCCACCTATTTTAAAGAATGGACTACCTAGCAAATTAAATGAAGTGGATATTCCCAGTGATTTTCCTCGGTGTTGTTTGGAAATGTCAGTAGACACATGTAACATCAGGAATATTATAACACAAAACTGGTGGATTATTAACAGTCATAGAGAATTAAGTCAGGCTTTGGGAAATAAACCACAATTTGTTAACATTAAAACATGTAGTATTAAACAAATGCTTGAAAAATCAGATACTAAAATTCCCATTGCTTTTAATGGTAAAAACAAAGGGACATATAAGTGCAATGGTTGTTCCAGCTGTAGATTCATACACAAAGGGGCTTTTGTGATTTTCCCCATTTAAATTACAACATAGATTTTAAGGAAAGGTATAGTTGTAATACTTATGGAGTGCTTTATATTGCCCTGTGCTCAGCCTGTTTTTCATTCTATGTAAGTATGACTACAAGAAGGCTGAGAGACAGGATTCAAGAACATGTAAGGGCTGTTAAGAATAAGGATGTAAACAATGCACTTTACAAGCACTCAAAAGTATGTAAGAATTTTAGTAAGTTCTCATTTACAGTTCTTGAAAAAGTAACAATAGATAGAAGAGGGGGTAACTTCAGAAATGAAATTGAAACTAGAGAAGTGTGCTGGCAAATAAGTTTGTGTGCTGAAGTTCCCCCTGGTTTGAATGAACATGTTAACATAAAATGTTTTTTTAGCAAGAAGGAAACTAACGGGTTAAAATTGTTGATTGTTTTTAACTATGGTTAACTGATTAATATATATAAACCAGTTATATTGTTTGATCAGATTTTTTTGATGAAGTGTTTGTACAAAAGCGGAGATTAAAACATTTTTACGCTAATACAGCTTGGGGTCCTTTGTTGCAAAGTGAACCATTTTGTTTTTAGCTGGTTTATGTTCACTGGCTCCTAAAGTGATTTTTTTTGGTAATTTGAGGTCTATGTTTATCAGGGATATGGGTTTGTAGGGTCCTTATTTATTTTCAGTAAAACCGTTATGATTGATAGTCTAGATGAAGGGCTGACCCTCTCTCCTGTTTGAAAGGACTAAACTAAGTGGTTACATTGTTCCACTACTTCTGATACCAGTGCCTTATACATTTTTGTGTTCAGCCCATAAGGGCCTAGTGCCTTCCCCCTTAGATAGAGCTTAACGGCTCACCTTGCCTCCTGTTCTATGACTTGAGGCTGCCAAGGCCTGATACTGTTGAGTGGTAACTCACTGCTACCCATATTCCTGTAGAAAATTCTTAGCCATTTCCCACCACTCCTTACCCCTGATAATTTTTCCTGCATATAAACTCTAGCAGAAGTCCCAAAAGATGGCAGTTATACCTTTCTTAGTTGTAATAATGTTCCTATGACAATGTGAATAAAGGTCTGTTAAACACACCTTATACATCCTCTGTTTAATTTTATAAACTAATAAATCACCTGTCTTATTCTCTGGCAGCAATGATCTAAAGGCAGCTTTCTGTAACTATAACTGTGCAAGCTTGCTCAATAAAAGGCTGAGTTCTTTATGCTTTTGATTATACTGTTTTAAAGTGATCGAGTCCTTAGACCATTTATTTTACATGTTTGGAAAAGGGCTTCAATGTCCTCTATTAACTGTCCTATTTATCTTATCTACATCCATGTAAATCTGAACTTTAATCCATTTATATAAAGTTTGCAGCTGCAATTTGAAGGATTCCCACCAAAAACATCTGTTACACTTCCTAGTGGGTTACTTGCTATCAATGTCTTAGCACATTCCTTGATCTTTTTGCGTGGGGTTGCCCTGGGGAAGATAAAAATGATCTCTCTTCCAAGAGTTAGGAACATTCGTAGCCCACTCCTCCCCACTGCTGCATGATCTGTAAGTGGTGTGTCTAATACAGCTGAAACACTAATGCTTCTATGTGTCTGTTTGGGCACCAACCAAAAGTCACATCTACTAGCCAGCTGGTTAGAAGGGGGACTGCAGATCATATTCATCCTCCAACAGACTTTGTAGGCACAAAATATCCACCAAACCTACACACAGATTTATTATTCATTGAGTGTCTTTCTGGTAATGGCACTGTCTTATCCTTAGATGAGTCTAATACAGTATTAAAGTCTCCTACTAGCAATATTGGGGTATTATCCAAGCCCCTATTCAATTCATCAAAGAAATCCACGAAGAAGCTAGGATGATGCCTGTTAGCCCTATATAGAAACATATTCCTTCTATCCTCTTCTGCACTCTAAACTTGAGTGAAATCACTCTTCTTTCCTTGTATGTGTATAACTCCACCAACCATCGTAGCATATACTTTACCTCTTATTAATATTTTATATTTAACCTCCAAATACAACTCTACCAAATTTTTTTTTTAACATTCAAGTGTGTTTTTTCCTGTTTTGTACTCCTGCAAGCATACTATGTCAGCTTCAATTTTAGTCAACTAGTTTTAATAACTGATCTCTTATATGGGATATTTAGCCCTGAAACATTCAAAGAAATGCATAAAACCATAACATGCAACCAATATAATCTGCAACAGTTTCCATAATTAATGACTATGCCCCCCAAAATTCAACACAACCAAATGTCACCTTTTGTGTGGCAGAGTCTGTGCTCAATCCCCCTAGTCAGATGCTAGCACTACCATCACCGTCTGGCAATAGTTGCAGTGAACACAGGCTCCCCCCTCAAGTCTTACCCTTCTGGGGCTGCTGTTTTTTTACTCCTGCTCTTCTGAGACCCAGTGGGTTTAAAAAAAGAGAAGTTTAATAAATTTTGGAGCAGATACCACTTTGAACAATCCTTGAAGTATTCTCCCAGAACCTTAGGTATTGGTAGAGGCTGCTGATTACTGGTTTCTATATTTTCCCATTGGTCTAAAGCCGCCAAGGACTCAAATCTATTTTCCACATTGATATCCATTTCAAAGAATTATAAACACAAAGGAAAGGAAATCCATGCCAAATCAAACACTGTACCAATGCAAACAGCATGGGTACCACAAAGTACCAGGAAACCAAACCATTCAAAGTAGATCCAAATGATGAACTTTATTTTTAGGCCATAAAGTTAAGTGCTTTTATCCAATATGACACAGACAACATCAGAAATTAAAACAGTTACCATTGTACTTTTTTATTAACCAATTTATTATTGTATTTAGTCATCTTATGCTACTTTTACATGCTGTTGATTTGTTTTTATATATTTACATTTTTATCTTCTTACAACGTGTATACATTTTTACAATATTCTTTACTCAGCAGGATCTAACATCTAATGTTTTAAACAGCACTTCAGAATTTCTACTTTCTGGTTCATGGACCTGCACATGTGATGAACTTGAAAATGTTTTATTCAGCCCCTTGATAAATGCTTTTCATTTCTGATTAAGTCTGTATTATACTGGACAAAAGTACTTAACTTTATGACTTACAATAAGATGTCTTTGTTTGAATTTACTTTGAGTGGTTTGCATTCTTGGTACTTTGTAGCACCAACACTTTTTGTTTTGGTTCACTTCAAAGAATTGCTTGGCCAGCATTTTCTAGTGTTTCTGGGTCTCCCTGTTGGTTATTTCTGCAGATTCTCCCTATGATAGCACTGTTGGGCTGTGAATTCAAGTCTGATGCTGAAAATGCAGAAAACTTCACAGATCCCACTGTCTTCTTTGATCTGATGACACTGCTATGGTAATTACTTTTTGCATCTCAACAGTGCAGCAGTAGGCTGTCTTGGAAAAAAAATTGTAGGCAGGATCTGAGGAGGAAAAAGATTAGATCTTATTCTACCACTTAATTTGAAGCAGAGTAGGATATTCAAAACATGTAGTAATTCAGATCCTTATCATATGATTGATCTTTCAAAACTTCGAAATTCATATGATCGAGACCATATGATAGAAGTTTTGAAACATCTAACATAAAAGGAACAAAAATAAATAAAAACAAAAACTCTTCCTATAGCAGAGACAATTAGCTTATTTGAAAGGCATGCACTTCCGTATTGTGACCTGTAAAAAATCCTGCACCAAACGTATTTTATACCTGGCAAAAAAAGGGTCCACCTTCTTCTGCATCTAAAGAAGCAGCTCCTTATTTGCAAAGCTTAAGCAGTGGAATATGATGTACTTGGGGATGGGGGTCATGGAGGCCATAACATTCTATGAGCCTATTCAATAATCAGCTTATGGCAGAAAGTATTCTTCAAGATTTCATAGAGCTGTCTTGTTAAAAAGGTAACCAAGCCTCTTGTTTCCATGTTTTCTGGCAAGCTTATGAGTCTAAGGCTGTTCCACCTCATACGATTTTCCAGCTGCTGAATTTCATCATGGAGCCTATGTACACATGAGGCCTGTGTGCTTACCAAGACATTCAAATCCCACAGGTACTCTCCATGAATGACTGCAGTAATTCCAGGAAGGCTGTTTTCAGCATACAGCTTTCCAGTGTTTGCCAATATTCTGCTGCTTCATTCTTCACCGCTGATATTTCATCCAGAACCCTTGCAACTCAGGCAGTGAGATTATCTAAGTTGTCATTAAGGGGAGGTAGCTGTGACCTCTCTAAGTGTTTCTCCAAAGTGGTAGCACTTTGTATAACACCAAAAGTTATTATTCTGTTGGAAGGGTCCATCAAAAAGCATTAATACTACAACCTCAAACAAAAAAATATATATAGGATCCCCAAACTACAGAAAGGAGTTTTAAATAATTAAAAGGTGAACTCAACATAATTTTCCTCTGAGCCACATAAGGACACTTCTATTCCACACACAGTTAGATCTGTTCCCCAACAAATGAATACATTATGGGAGTGTTTGTCACAAAATGAAGATTTTGTGCTTACTAACAATAGTCAAAGAAAGAGAAGATGGAGAGAATTTTATGGTCAAATTAACATGGGGGCAGATGGCCAGGAAGCCTCTGCATTTAATATCAATACAGGAGCAAGATGGGAGCAGGAAAAATCTAATTCCTATGACTCACCAATGGATACAGCTTTGGTTTCCATGCAGAGCTTATAATATATGCAAGAGAAAAAAGACTTTTAATGCACTGCAGTATAAAGATGTACAATATACAAAACACAGACACACAAAACCAATATAAGGAATACAAACAAAGAAATGTATCTTTCCCACACAGCAGTCTGTGGGCAGTGCATGTCTGATCTTTCTCAGTAGTGAAAGTTTGCACTGTCTCACACACACACACATATATATATATATATATATATATATATATATATATATATATACATACACACATACCTATACATATTTAAAGTTCTAGTATATATATTTCAGATATAGCTTGGGTGAAAATATTGTAGTGGGTACAAGCCTTTAGAAGCAGCACAGAATATGTAGTCATTAGTACACTTTTTACATTGTCAGTAGAACAAGAATGAGAAAAACGAAATAACAGAATTATTTATAGTTAATATCATGCTGGATGAGTTAATATCCTACAGTGATATAAAATGTACATAACAGAATTTACCCATTTTACAATACAGTCCTACCATTACAAACAAACAAATCAGAGGCTAAGACCCCCCCCTCCATTTACCTCTGATTAGTTGTTCTCACAACAACAGTGATAGCTACATTCATTTAGCAGTAGTACAAAAAAGATATACTAGTTTACTCACTGTTGTGAATACACTATGGGAAAACCGCAGAGACATTGAATAAACCACAAGAATGTTTGTACTGGTGGATGTATCACTAGGTCTGCATAAAGTTATATCTTCTTGACTGCTTGCTTCTTTTCCAAGACTGTCTGACCTGAAAACACTGGGGAAATTCTAACATCAAAATCAGGACAGTTTTTTATCCTTCTGTATAGTTATGTTTTCATGGACTGGATACTGTCTGATGACTGGATGCATAATGGAAGACCAGCGATCCTCCTGGTTCCTGCTAGATTCCTGAAGACTAGAATGAATGGAATGAAGAGACACAGCCACGTACTACAGCAGCAGCCAAAACAGACCAAAAGAATCCAACAGAGATCTGAGTCTGAGATTAAGAACTCAAACTTCAACTGAGCAAAGAAACCACATTCACCAACAAACCTGCTAATGTGTGCAATCGCAGAGTAAAGGACTGAAGCACATAGTAGAACCAGCATTTAAATTAATTAGTACAGTCTACCAAACAGCTGTGACTAATAAAATGACAGTGATGACACCCCCTGCCCCCAGAATCTGATTTAATCCTTATTTGCTGTCCAATAGCACTGGTATGCGTTTTTTGCTTGAGGGTGGCATTTTTGCTTCCTGTAGCTGACCATCAGGTGCTCCTAGGGGCTCTCCTCATCCATCACATGTACCGAGCTTGACATATCCTCCCCAGACTAATTCCAAGCCATGTTCAGGGTCAGTGAGAAGACTGAAGGACCTGGGCAAGTATCACGCTGTTGCAGAAAGCACTTTTCCTCCTGTGTCCCCGCACCACCTGATCACTCAGCAACATTTTAAGGGTGGGTCATGCAATGTGTGTCAGTGCCACTCCACCACTCACTTCTACAAAAGATTGACCCTCAGGCAGACGCCTTGGCCACCTACAGGAAAACACATTTGCTGTTTCTCCAGTCTTCAGGGAGATCAACAGTGTATGTGTGTGTGTGTGTATGTGTGTGTGTGTGTGTGTGTGTGTGTGTGTGTGTCCCAAGGGAGCCCCTCCACTCTAACTGCGTGTCAAGCCCCAAGCTGCTAACTGAACCTGGGTTGCCTGGACCATAGTCAGGGCTTTATCTCTCTATGCCATTGGCATAGGCAACATCAGTAATCTTTTTGTTGCTGCTCCAGCTCTTCACCTTATTCCTGAAAGAAAGACTAGGTCAGTCAGTGTGCTGTTCCAATGTCAGTCAGTGTCAAGTTAATCACTCCACATCCCCCAACATGATTAGTTTAATAAAACAGTTTGGAAAATTACTTTAAAGTGTATAGTCACAGATGGTGTGCTTAACTTTTGCAGCATGGCATGCAGCAACTATAGCAACATGTTGTATTATCCTCTTATTCCTACTTATTATTTGTGCTCCATGTGTCTGGTATATCCTTTGTAAATAAGCTTTTTCCTAGCTTGACAATCACTGACCCTATTTATGACCTGTAATATCAGGTAGGCTTATTATGTAGGTACATCCATTGATTTTAATGGCCACACATCTCTGCAAGTGGGATCTACCCATTAAACTCTACATATATATAAAATGCTAAGACTGCCTTGATATCGTGAGGGAATTCTGGAGATTTTTCTGGACCATGGTTTAATAAAAAGTTTGTGGAGCTGTTTATTCAAAAGTAGTCTAAACATATTAGGATTGATGGAGTGGAAAATGCATCAGAAGACTTTTATGTCCATGTGCCATGATGCGCATATTATATGTAATGATACACTTTAAAATGTGCAGAGAGAAGCATAATACTGTTTTCAATTGAAGTACTAATTCTAAGCCCAGTACCAGTGAGGAGTGACAATTATTTTTAGCAGTAACATAGCACTTAACTTAATGAATAGCAGCTTGCAATGGACACCACACCTGTGGATCAGGCTGCCTTACAATTAAAGAATAGAGAAAAACAAAACTTATTTTGAGTAGTTTTGCTGATTACAGGTACATTATAGTGTTCACTTGCTGATGTCTGTGAAGATGTACTGGACGTTGGGCTCAGGAAAAAGGAACTGAATGGTTGATTATTTTTTCTTCTGTCAAGGAGAAGAAGAAAGAAGAGAAAACAGGATGTGGTGCCCCCTTCCTCCACCACCATGTTGTCTGCAGAAATGGATAGATTAGGTCTGTACTGCTAATGGCATATGTACTGTGTCATGTATACAAATCCACCTTATAGCCCTACTGCACACTTGCAGCTACGCTATGCTTTGTGGTCTGTCATCCCATCGTTGTCCACTGTATTAGCAACCAAAAACATAATTCCCTTTCTAGAATGAAAGCAAGTAATACAAAGGAACACGAATACACAAAAATAATGCTTCTGTAGTTCTTTAAGAATGGGGACCAAGTTCCTGTAGTTACATCTACCTGATCATGAAAAAAATTCTGAAATAGCCAACTTAGTAATGGTTGATAAAACTACAACTTTAACTTCAATGCTTCTGCCACAAAATCTGACTTATAGAAATGTTCATTATCTGCCAGTAATAAGTATAACCTGATTCATTTATATTTAAAAAGTGTTTCAGTACTGTTGAACATTTGGACACCACTTACAGTACTGACAATAACCCATCTAATGATGGTTGGTAACAGTAAATAGGATGACAGTGGAAACAATGGAGGTGAAGCCAATAACTCATGGGTAGCTAGGACAGGTCATTACAAAACACTTTCTTCTTTCTTAGAATTACTGTCACAAACTGAACACGTGAGCAGTACGATTTAGCTTTAAGGCAAAAGGTGACTATGGGACGGTTGAGTGCACCTTCTGTGATCTTTTGAAGTGCAAGCATCTCCTTTATAAGCCTCTTTCCTCAGAGTGTCCTGGGCTATATATTTTATGACCTCCATGCAGCTTTGACATTGTGGTATCAGAATTAAATGCACCTGGCTAATACTGGAAGCAACATTTTCCATTAGTTCATTGGTTCTGACTTTTGGGATTGCTACAGCATCTGCTGCCGTGTTTTTGACTGGGGACTTGACTGGACATTCCAGAAGGGAAAGACAATAGTAGGACTTAGTCTTTACAAGCAAGCCTTCCAGTGTACTAACTCTGCCAGTAACCTAAGTTTTTGTATTTTCAGTAACCCCAGTCTGCTTCTCATTCAGCCCTGTTATAAATCTTGTTCTGATCCATTTTCTGTCTTTTATGAACCACCAGGATCATATTTCTTCAGTTGTTGGCCTAGGATGACAACCCTACAATGCATATTGTGGGTACACTCAGCAGAACATATTTAAATTAATGCAGTAAGAAGCTCAAAAAGAAAGATATAGACATGTTGTGAAATGTGTCATTGCCTCTGCTAGCAACAGAGAAGCTGTGGGAGCTAGAAGTTTACACTATAGACAACCTAGAACTACAATTGCTGTAAGACATCATCATGATGTGATCTCCCTTTGGGATTAGGCATGCACATATTCTCATTAAACTGTGTTTTCTGTTTAACAATGAGTTATCATGAAATGGGCAAGTATTAATATTTAAGCATGAGACAGTATTTGTTATCCATTTGAATTATATGACCAAATGTTAACAAAACTTTACAACTCACACTTAGGGAAGATAAAATGCAAGGGAAAAGCACACCATGATATTAACTGGCTGAGCATATCTGGAGAGATGGAACACCTGCTTTAAGAATTGTGAAATCTGTTTCATGTCCAGAAAAACGAACCAAAAGAAGAACTCATGCCATATAAATTCCTTCACTGCTGGAGTTGTGAACAGTCTGATTTATATCAGTATACGAATCTTCAGTTTTTCCTTTTTGTAGATTGTTATGTAAAGTATGCTGAAGTAATACAATCAAGAGATAACTGCCCAATTAGCAACTACAGTTCTAAAATCTGTATTTTCAATGCATGGTATACCAGACCTAGTTCTATATTACAATGGACCACAGATTAAAGACTTTGCAAAGAAATGAGAGTTTCCTCATATCACTTTGTATTTTTCCCTCAGACAAATTTAAAAGGTGAAAGGAATGATCTAAATAATCAAAAGCATTCTAAGGGAGAATGAATATTCTGAGCAGGTAGATTATTTATCATTACTCAGGTTTTAGAAACAGAGTATAGTCTGTAATACCGTCACAAACACAACTCATTATAGACATCTTCAGGAATTCTGAGGTAATTTCCTTTCAACAGGCAGCTCACACTTGAACTGTTACAGAGCAGATAATGGAAGCAAAAGCTTTTGTAATAAAACTGACAGACGTTAATCTACTTTAAAAGAAGGGGGAACAATTAGGATTATTAAAGATGTTGTGGTACTGATACAAACTGCCGCTGCAACCTACTGTAATGGGTAGTTTTAGTTATGCTGCACTGTATATTGTCCAAGGAAAACTACAGAAGGATAGCAGACATGTTCACAACAGCAGCTAGTCTGGGTGCAGTGTCAAGAACCACTGGAATTAAATTAGGACTCAGGGGACCTTTTTGTTGTCAACTGAAACAGCTTCAGCCGTAATACCCAGTCCTGGTTCCAAATGAGACACGTTAAGTTCAAGGTTACTATAAGAACTACCTCAAGCTTCAGGTAATGATACTGCTTTTGAGTGGAGATAGTCAGGCCAATGAATATTCTGTGAAATCTAGTGATTTTGTTATGGAAACCTTATAAATAAAATCACTGTGATACAGAGCCTATGCATAATTCAAGTGTGCTGAAATTATTATGCATGGGTGGTGAATAGTGTACTATACCTTTAAGTCAGCAGTTAACTGAGTCGTGACATAGGGAGGTGGAGTCATTTTTCAGCAAACTCTTGAAGTATTTGAAGTGTGTGTGTTTCTTTAACTCAGTTAACCTGAACTATACATTTTTTCTAACCTCCATGAAGATCATATTATTATCTTCTTCTTCTACTTTCGGCTTTTCCCAGTTAGGGGTAGCCACAGCGGATCATCTGTCCGCTCATGATTGGCAGTGGAGTTTTACGGTGTCGAGTTGCCAGCCCGGCACCCAACCTTCCACAGAAGGCACACACACGCACACCCTCACACCTAGGGCCAATTTAGAGTGTCCAATCCACCTACTGCATGTCTTTGGGATGTGGGAGGAAACCGGAGTACCTGGAGGAAACCCACGCGGCCACAGGGAGGACATGCAGACTCTGCACAGAAGGCACCCCAACCAAGAATTGAACCAGAGAACCTCTTGCTGTGAGGCGACAACGCTAACCGCTGCACCACTGTGGCCGCCCATGAAGATCATATTCTTATAATAATATTAAAAATAGGGCAAAGTATAACCCAATATAGCCTTTCTCTAAGCAGCACTGAAGCAATACCCATTTTGATTTCAAACTTGTTACCCCCAAATCTTGAAACCATTTACTGTTTTTATAATTCAACTTAACGTATAAAACAACCGAACATCATTTGATCAATGCTCCTCTTTGTCATTGCTGTGCTACCCATATACTATGTTGAATGTTACACTGTTTTATGAACAAAAACCTTATGAAATGCACGTTTGATAAAATATGATTTTTAATAAAGTGGCAATAAATTAAAATAAACTTGTACACTGCACTCAAGATTAAAACAGCATTAAAATAATTTAGTTATTGGTATTATTTATCAGCTATTTCTATTATTTATCTAAATTATACCCCCTATAAAATCCAAAACAAGGAGAGAGAGAGTTATACATCACAGTATTACATGCTGTAATACTGAATATTCTTCTCATTATGAAAGAAAGGAAAGTAAACCAAGACTATATTTTTTCTCATAAACTAGATCTTTTCTGATCAATTTATTTTTGGAAAAAGTTTATTTCCCCAGCTGAGCTTTTTTCATGCATGCAACATGGTTATAATTGTAATTACAGCAAAAATTCACACTGCAATTTGTCTTTGAGAAAAGTGGGCTGGAAAGTTTTGAAAACAGCAATACTAATTGGTCCTGGAGATTGGCCATTACACTAGAAGCTCTGGAGAACTGGAAAATCAGGGTACTCACGCAGCAAAGGCAGTCATTTAGTCAGTAATTTTTCATACTGTCAAAGCTGGGCATGTCCGTTTCCCAGGAGCATTTTAATTCATGCTTCATTGGGGTTGATCTACTTTTCCAGGCAAGTGGGAAAAACAGTTAAATGGCTGCAGCCCGGGGTAAAATAGGAGAGCGAGAGAGTTGATCATTTAAAAAGCAATTAGAGATCTGACTATTTGGCTAAGAAAAATTAAAGCTGAAACTATAATGGAAATAGATATCTAGACTGTTATAAAAAGCCTTATTTAAATATGCCAACTATGTAACTGGGAATTTAAATCATAAAGGACCTCCCTCTAGTTTATATAAACAATATATTTACCAGATAATTACTGATATATAAAGCACATCAATTTCATTACAGCAACCTAGAAAGAACTATACAGACATATTGTTTATAGGAGAATAAAGAGTGAACTGGGGAGCAAATGCATTGGCATTTCAGCTTTATAGTTCTCTGTTGCTGCAGATCTTTGTCTACAGAGCCTGTTGACAATTTTAGTGAAAGTTTCATCAGTGCCCTTTTTCCTTGATTCCCATAATGTTATCATTTTTATCAGACACGAGGCAATGTAGATAAAACACTACATGAAATATAGGCGGCTCTCCTGCTAGGTAGCCAAATATACAGCTGTGACACAAAAACAGTCAAGAGCACTTATGGAAACATACAACTATTTTGATTACTGTCATCAGAACATCTTCTGAAACTACTTATAAATGTACAGTGGCATTTGCTTGTTATGTGCAGTAAACTAAAAAACTTCAATGGAAAACAATTAAAACAACAAACAGTATGATTAGAAGAACGTATCTTACATATGAAACAGAATGCAATATAATTACATGAGACACAGAAGGAAGAAAAGTAGCAGTTTGTAAATTATGGATGTGACAAAGTTCAACACTGAGGGCAATGCAACGGAGTTTAATTTCAAAATTTCTTTTCAGAATTGAGTTATCTGCCACCGCAATGTTCAAACCTAGGACTTTGTATGCATTATTATACTTTTACTGCCATAAAGCTACAACATTTTCGGTTGCCTTTGAGATATGAACTGATATGCATCCTAAAAGGAAAGCATTTATGTGATCTCTGTTATATGTGGCTTGACATATTCATTCCTAAGTTATTGTTTACACCTGTAGTAGAGCATAATGCAATTTAGGTCAAATAAACCAGAGATGTATTGTAAATAGTATAGCTGGGTAATGCCACAGAGGGTCCACATAGAACAGAAGTAATATTTATTGGCATAGAAAGGTAGCTATCATCATCTGTAACATGCAGGGATATCGAGAAAGAGAAAGAAACATCTTCTAGATGTCTGGGGTACAGAGTTTGGAGATCTCCAATGTCTTTGTTCATGAGTTCCATGATGATATGTTCCATGGCCTTGCAGACGAGGCTCGTCAGGCTAATGGGGCGGTAGTTCCCAGGGTCTGTTGTGGTCCCCCCTTTGTGGAGTGGGATAACTGTCGTGTTGCGCCATTCAATAGGCACAAAGCCTGAGGTGAGGCTATGATTGAACATGGTACTTATAGATAAACTCACTAAACTAGGTATAAATCCCTATGTCACAAGATGGGTTGCCAACTGGCTTACTGACAGAACCCACACTGTGAAAGCAGCAGACTCCAAATCAGACTTCAGACCAGTGACAAGTGGAGTACCACAGGGTTCAGTAATGGGTCCTCTCCTGTTTGGTATCTACTTCTCTGAAGTACAGGCTAACACAGAATGTCTTTGACTAACTAAATTTGCAGATGACTGCAAACTAGGAGCTATAACTGAAACTCCTAATGATGTGAACATCCTACAAAAGGGCCTCACTGAGACAGATGCCTGGTGTCAAAGACATGGTCTCAAGCTCAATGCCAAAAAGTGCATTGTCATCCCCTTTGGTAAAAACTCTGTACCCATGAACTACCACATAGGCGGTAGTCTACTTAACACCGAAAGTGTGATAAGAGACCTTGGGACACAGGTGGACAGTAGTCTCTCCTTTGATAATCACATCGCCACAGTGGTCAGGAAATCCTTCTACGTGGCACACCTCATCACAAAAGGTTTCTCATCCAGAAAAAAAAGAGGTCATTGTTCCCCTCTACTCATCACTCATTAGACCCATTATAGAGTACAACATCCCTTTTGGTATGTACCTCACAAGACATCTACAACAACTGGAAAGGCCACAAAAATACCTCACAAAGAGGATTACTGGCCTCAAACAGATGCCTTATGCAGACAATCTCAAAAAACTCCAGCTTTACTCCGTCGCATATCGTCTACTCAGAGGTGATCTCTGCCTAACATACAAAGCTATGTCAAACCCAGAGCTGTTGGACATGCTCCACTTAAAGAAATCCCAATCCCTTTGAGCTACACACTCTAGGGACCTAAGCCTTGTCACAATAAACAGAACATGCTGGAGGGATAGATTTCTGTCCCAGATACTTCCCATACTCTGGAACAGACTACCTATCTTTGTCAAACAGAGCTCCTCATTAACACTATTCAAGAAAAATCTTGATGATTGGATGGGTAATAGGAAATTCACCCCGGGGATCACTTCTGTGGTACTGCTTGACAGGGGCACAGGAAAATAATTTTCTTGGGTGGCGAAAGCCACTGTACCTTTTTGGCTAGGCTTGTATAGGCCCCTAGGGCCAATAGTTTAGTACCTACCTATGAACCTATGTAAGGAAATGCTATCCCCCTTTTATAACTCATTGGTTAAACCACACCTGAAATACTGTGCATAGTTATGGTGACTATTACCAAAGACGAGAGATCTTTGAAGGCAGTTCAGTGTTAATTGAAAATAATTATTCAGGAACTGCAGCATATGTATAAGGAGGAGAAAAAGATGGATGGTAGGACATATTATGGACCTTGAGCTACTTAGAAGGGGTGCACAGGACTTGAGTAAATATGAACTTCAAAGGTGGCTGCACACTGATCAACAGCTTAATTTCAGCTCTCCCAGTGTGAAAATAAAATAAAAGATAAGAGCCAGTAACTCTGCAAGTTTTAGTAAATTCAGTTGCCATCAAAGAAGTAAAGTACAGTTGTGTAAGATCTGACTATAACAGTAAATGCCCTTCTTTTCACTGTTGCAGTATTTATCACCTCTGGGATCTCCTGCCAAGGATAGCCCAATGTCCAGCCAGTATACTAAAGCCTTTATTACCTAGGAGTGTCATACATCAGATGTATGCTCGTTGGGCAATAAGGTGATGTACATATGCTCTCAATCCAGAACTGAAGTGCACCAGGAGAACCATGACCTTCACTGGAAAGAAGAACACATACATCAAGAAATAGGAAGGCAAGAAGGAGCAAAACCTCTCTGCCAAAAAGAAAATATCATCCATGGTACAAAAGGAAAAGAAATGGGGGGAAGATGGTCAAAGTGAATGTTGCAACAGTGGAAACAAGTACATCTACTGTTATGGCAAGATTCTACACAACTGTACTATGTCCTTCCACATCACTGTCACAGTATTCATCACCTCTGGGACAGTACAAAAGCTAATGTGAAGGTAGGGAGGAAGAAGGCAAGGAGGAGCCCCACCAAAAACTCAAGCAGGATAGCCTTGGCAAATTCCACCCTGGCCCTGGAGATGACATCCAATTTGTAATGCTTAGTCAAAGTGTGAAAAGAAGATCAAGTATCAGCTTCATGGATGGAGGTAGTATCTAAGCCCTTGAAAAAAAGCCCCTGAGGAAGCTACTTTCCTAGTAGAATGTGTCTGAATAGAAGTAGACAACTGTTTGCCGTGAAAAGTACAACAATAAGAAATGGGCTTGGAAATCCAGGAGGATTTGCTTAGAAACTGCCAGACCCAATGTTCTGGTATGAAAAGAAACAAAGAGTGATTAGATTTTTGAAAAACCTTTGCTTTATCTAGATAATATCTAAGCTGTCTATGCAAGCCCAAGCAGACTGTGGAGAAGGGAAAAATGAAGGAAGCAAGATAGACTGATAAAGGGACAGCTCAATAACCACCTTGGGTATGAAAGAAGTATTTGTATGGAGAGATGCTCTGTCTCTATGAAGAAAAAAAAAAGGAGGGACCTCCATCAAGTCCTACAGTTCATAAAATCTTTTGGAGGAGGTTAAAGCAATCAACGAAACAGTCTTCCAGGTACAATATTGCAAAGAAGCAGCAGGAGGCTTAAAGGGAGCTTGAGTCGGTATTTCAAGGACAATTAAGAGCATAAGAGAGGAACATATTTTCTTGGGGGTGACACCTTTAGAAATTGCTTGACATCAAATCTAGAGGCCAGAGAAGGGTTCACCTGCAAACAGGCAGAAATTGCTAACGAATGAGCTTTCACTGAAGAATATGCTAAGCCAGCATGTATCAGTTCATGCAGGTAGGAAAGATGCAAGGAGACCCCCACTGAAAAGGGATCCTGGTGATGTTAAGACACCAGAAATAAAATCTCATCCACGTGGTGTTGACCATAAAAAACCTCAAGGGACCTAGCACTCATAGCAAGTGGAAAGCTTGAGGAGCCAAAATGAGAGCCCTCATTTTCTTGATGTTGATGTGATTTGCCCTCTGTTGAGGGGGCCAAAGGCCATGAAGTATGCCTGAAGTGGTTCCCCACCACAGCTCTGAGGCATCTGTGAAGCATTCCTGGGATGGCTCATGAGGTTGTAAGGGAACACCTGGACTAAGAGATATCTGTTGAACCCACCAATGAAGTTCAGTCTGAGACAAGGGAGCAGAGGAACCAGAAAGGTGGCAGTCATATCTCTCAACTGTACAGAATTCCTCAGTATTTCCCAGTTTTGGCCTCAAAATAAGGGTTTGCCACAAATTCCTGATTGGCCCCTTTAAATCACGATTTCAAACTAGCCATGCTGAGGTAAGTGTGAGTGAGTGTGTGAGTGTATGAGACTGTGTATACGTCTGTAGTGTAGCATATCCATGACACAACATATCTGCATAAATACAAACTGGGCTATTTCTGCCTTCAAAGCCAGTTTTTCAACTTTGTATTTCAATGAAGTATGCTGCTCTTAAACATCGGCAATATATTCAAGTAAGATTAAAAATGATTACCAACAAAAGGCATGCATGACGCGCATAATCATTGATGCTGGTATGGGGCGGGAGTGCCGTCATTTACTGATCTGAAATCTGTGGTAACTGGCGACACTAACACACAAATGCACTGTTCAACAGGTTACTCCTTCCTTAAAAAAATACTTTTTTTGCAATGTTGCATGTTACAACACAACTTTACCGAGAAAACCTATTGTAACTGTAAATCCCAAAAGTTAATATATCTACTTTTTCCAACTAAAAATGACAGCTTCATCTGCTTACACTGACCTCTTGTCCATCGTACTTCATGAACTCCTTTTCAGTAAAAAATGCCTAACTGGCAGATGGGTGGGAGGTTTTATTTTCAACTTCTGCTCTTCCATGCTACAGCTTGAGTGCAAACAAGGTAAACACTGCCGTAAAGGTTGTTACATTCATTCTGGTCTTTTATGGAACTTTTGTGTCAAGTCAAATAATCCTTTACCGTAGCACTGCCTAATACATGAGCTAATGAGGCACAATCAATCAATACCAGAGCATACTGATAAAGTCAGTTTTTTACGCATTAGTGCTCATATCATTTTTAATCTATGCCTCCGTACTTGTTTATTTTTGTGCATGTTAGGTGCTCGGGATGGTCATCCAACAGGGAAAAGTAGACCTCATTTACAAATGGCATAGGGCAAAAAGTTCCAGACACAGAAGTAGAAGACTTAACAAAAATTCCACAACTGTGTGAGAGAGACGATATCTAGTAAACATTATGTGTGTCTCACATATACGTCTCAAAATTAGATTTTTTTTTCTGAGAAAAAGAGATGGGTTGTAGTCATTAGATAATGTGACAACATTTTACAACTACAACCTTCTCTAACTTTAAAAAATGTATTTTAATTCACATCCTCTTTTTCTTTTAACTATTTCAGTTAACAGTGCCATTATTTAAAAAAAAAAAGTGTCTGTAATTCGGAAGTTTCCTCTAATTACTTTTTCCTTTGCCCCCAGTTCCCTAGAGTTAAAAGGTTGAGAGCTATGCTTGCATAAGTGTGTGCATGTCTAATAGAGAGACATAAGCAAAGCAAGAGAGGGAGCTAGACTAATGTTAAAAGTGGCAGTACAGCTGTATCTACATTCATGCATATACATCCACCCCTGGCTGCACCTGTATTGCAAAGTATTAAGCAACACTTATTTAATACCTGCTAACATTTTACATTTCCTACTGTAAAAGGCAACTGCATGTATAATTTAACAGATATAAATCACAAGTCAATGTTTGTCATTTAACTCCGATTTTTACATAGTCAGTACGAAGTCGAACTATGAAGGTGTAGAAGAATAGAAATTCTATTATTTCACCATGGAATAAATTAAGTATTTGACCACTCATAAGTGTATTACAGTGGAGAATTGGGAGTGGGAGCTGTAGTCAGAAATAAAATGCTATTTGATGTAGGTGTGTAGTTGCGGTGTCACAGAAAACTACAATTTCCATGAAGACTTTTTAATAGTCGGTGCATTCTTGGATTTCCCCTTTGCCGGTGAGAGTGTAAGTTGTAAATGACAGCATCATCTTGAAACTGGTGGGAAAAAAAATGGCAAGTAATGGGAAGTTGTTGCATCAAGAAAGTATGTAGGTTGTGGAATCCAAATGGGAAGGAGAAACTGCTGAGAATGAGGACATGCCTATTTCTAGATCTGGACAGGTATGAATGAATAGTTAAAAGTGAAAATTTTGTTTGTGGTCTTGGACTACAGCCACTGCATGACATGGTGTGTGTGTGGTAAAACATATGATAATCCTGGGCACGTTGCAGGTTGTTTCCATTGCTGTTAAGACTTACGAGAGACTGTGTTTATATATTTCAAATTAGAGAAGTGGTATTACATGTGCCCATTCACTGTATACTTAGAAGTCCAAGTTTTGCTGTTGAGGTGAGGTGGCAGTTTACTAAGTGTCAGCTGCTGTCTTTTGAGGATATGTTTCTGAAGAAAATTGGTCAGGCTCAAGTTTGAGGTGAGTGTTAGGTGGTAAGCTGGGTGCAGGCAGTTTATACCTCATGAATGTTTCAGTGCTTACCTCATGAATGTTTTTGTATCCACTGTTGAACTGCACCTGGTTATAGTATGCTGCCAGGGTGAATTATTATAGAAAAAAGGCTTAGAATCATACTGTGTTGCTCATCTTTAGAAAAGTGTAGACTGCGTGACTCATCATACCTCTCAATCTCCCACAGCAAGAAATCTGGACAACATCAACAATAATGGTGAGACAAAGGTCCAAAAATAGGGACAGATTTTAAATATTGCTCTTGTAAACTCACATAGCTGCTAGAATAAAAGGTTTTGCATGTTTCTAACACAGAAGGACTCTGGCTGACCAGGTTCACTGATGACTGCAAGCTAGGAGTCATTATCAACTCCCCAAGTGATGCAGACATCCTACAAAAGGGCCTCTCTGAAACCAATGACTGGTGTCAGAACCATGGCCTGAAGTTTAACTTCAAAAAATGCGTTATCATCCCCTTTGGAAAAAACTCAGTTCCCATGAATTACTATATTGATGGGAACCCACTGAACACTGATGGGGCCATAAGAGATCTGGGTACCCAGGTAGTCAGCCACCTCACCGTCACATTGCCACTGTGGCAAGAAAGTCCTTCTATGTGACACATCTTACAACCAAAGGTTTCGCATCCAGGAAGAAAGAGGTTATCATCCCTCTCTACTCATCCCTCATCAGACCAGTCATTGAATATAAAACTCCATTTGGCATGTACCTGACCAGACACCTACAACAGCTGGAGTGGCTACAAAATTACCTCACAAAAAGGATCTTAGGCCTTAAATACATGTCCTACATGGACAGTCTCAAGAAACTTCACCTCTTCTCAGTCTCTTATCGTCCACTTAGTGGTGATCTCTGCTTGACTTACAAAGCCATGTCCAACCCAGCCCTACTTGAAATGCTAGGCCTAAAGAAATCCCAATCTCCCATGCCACATGCTCCAGAGATCACAACCTCATTACTGTAATTAACAAAACATGCTGGAGGGACAGGTTCATCTCCCAAAGACTGCCCATACTCTGGAATTCCCATTCATGTCAAGCAGAGCACCTCGCTGGCCCTCTTCAATAGAAATCTTGACAAGTGGATGGGTAACAGAAAGTTCACTCCAGGGATCACTCCAGTTGCCATACTGGATAGGGGCACTGTGAACTAACATCGGGTGGCACGATCATACTTCTCAACCTGGAAACATCAAAAATCTGAACAAAGGCCCATGAAAAATCGGTACAGATCTGTACATGATTAACATAAAATTTGCATACACAATTATGTAACCCCTCCCATTTCAATAGAATTGTGGGATACCAACTTTCAAAGGCATACTGAAGTACAGACAACCAAAATATGGCCCCAGAGCCCAGACCCTGTAGTAAATGGTAACCATTTTTTTTAATATGTAGCAATGATGTTCACTGGGAAGGGAGAAGATGATGAAACCTTAGGATTTTGTTTTTATTGACTTGCAGTATGTGGGTTTTGTGGTAAGAGTCAGGCATTTAATGGTAGGCAATATTCTAATCTTAGCAAAAGAATATTATAGTTTGCTAGGACCTCCAAAAGTCATTCTCCGTGGCCTACTGATCAGTGGCATAGCTAGAGTTTGTACCCCCTGGGAATGTCTGAGTTTGCCGCCCTTCTCCCATCACAAAATTGTGGTCGAATGGGGCTCCCTCCATACACAACCTCCCCCCCTTCCCCCCCTTAGCCATTCTAATATCCCATTACTTGGCTATTTCACCCCATTTACCATAAACACTGTAATGTGCATACTGCTTTAATTCTACAATGATTATTTGGATTTCATTTAAAATTTTTAGTTTACATTTTATAGAACAAACACTAATAGACATGCTAAACAAAACAATACAGTCTCACAATGAAAATAGATTTGGCATTAAAACTTGTCTGCCTTTTGAAACTCACATTCATTGAAACCCACATCAAAGAAAATGCATATGGCCAGTGGCAGATAAAGATTACCTTTGGGCTGTTGTTTTCAAATCACAGGCCCCTTGCACACAAAACATACATGTGCTCTTTGATACACCTTCCTGATTGTATTAAATTATATTCCTTGTATAATACAGCACACTTATTAGACCGCATGTTAAAATTTATTTTGAACATTTTTCCAGTAAGCAATGAAACACAATGCATGCACCAATAATGACAAAACTGCCCAAATTCAGAACATTTCCATCATAAAAGTCTACTCAAATGTCTACATTCCACCAGTAACAGTAAATATGTACAATCTCTGCAGAAGTAAAAGTCATTTAAATAATTCCACATTAAAGAGATCTGTAACTAATGAAGTGGTTGCTGCTAGCAAACAACTTTATATTTCATTGTTTCTTCTACAAATAAAGTTTCTGTTGCCCTTGAGGAATAAATTGCCTATGTTACATTAAAAAAATGGTAAGCTAATAATATTGCAATAAGGAATGGATGGCAAACTGATAACAGGTTTACAGTTACTAGGTATCGCTGCCAAAGAGGACATTCTCAGGACTGCAGCATCCACCCCCTTCAAAAGTAAAACACAGTACAGTATCAGCAATCCCTCTACATACTGTGGGAGTAGAACCCACAACCTTCTACATCAAAAGCAAACAGTCTACCTGTTGTGCTACTAACAACACAAATAGACTTGGTATAAGCAGCACTAAACTTCTCTCCTCCTGAAGAACTATGCAGCACAAGAAATTTGGAAAAAGCCAAAATTTATTGGGGGTGGGGGGGGGGGGCAAAAGGCCCAAAACCAGGGACACATTTTAAACGTTGCTTGTATAATCTTAGAAAAGTTGTCAGAATAAAATGTTTTGTGTTACCATGCATTTCCTGAAAGATGGCCATTTAAGTTTCAGTGTTCCTATCATTTAGTGAATTCAGTTCTGACTGATTTGCCAATATGAGCCAAACATTTCCAAGATCCTTGAATCACATGTGGTGGTATGGGTACAGAATTAGGCTCTTGCTCCATGCCCCTAACTAACACACACACACACCTAAATGATGCAGCTGTTCCACTTAAGGAAATATGCCTAAAACTTGTTGTTACTGTTTGTTCATTCAAGGCACAAAGACATAAGCATGCTTAATGCAGCCACACACTCTTCAGTCCTTAGGAAAAGGTAAACAAATGTAAAACTTAAATGTAGCCACTTATAGAAATACACCTAAAACTTAATGCAGCTGTTCCAATATGTTTGCCATTCGTTCAAAGGTAGTTGCACATAGGGAAAACTTACAGCGTGAGAGTTGCACTTGCACATAGGGAAGCTTGAAGCTTACTAAATAACAATACAGAAGCTGCTGGCTTACCAAATAAAATACAGAAGCTCAGGCTTAGCTGTTTGTTCACAAAAGAGCAGCTTCAAGCCTGCCATAACTTAATAAACTTAACAAGAGCACAAAGACTGCTGTTCATTCACAAATCAGAAGCCTGACAATACTGTAACTTAATAACCTTAACAAAAAAGTGCTAAAACTGCTGTTTCTTTTGCACATTTGGCAATGCCTTACCTGCCTGAATAAACATGTGAACCAGACCAGTCTGACTCTGCAGCAAATTAAATTAAATTATGGAATTCTGACAGGCTGTCAGCTGATGCCATCGCATGCCCTGCATGTGATGACGTCAGGGACAAATTTGTCAAAAAAAAAAAAAAAAAACTTAAAAAAAACTGTGGGAAATTCGGAAATTAAAGGGGCCACTCAGGAATTTGTGGCACACCAATATTTTGCCCTCAAAAATGGTATTTACCAAGGAATTCGGTACGGCTGAGAGGTATGGGCATGGTGCTTGGGGAATTTTTTTTGGGCTAGGCTTGTAAAGGCTCCAGGGCCATAAGCCTAGCACACCCTATGAACCTATATATTTTCTGAGGGATATGAAGTCTGAAATTCAAATTTCTGCTATTGTTTATTATTATTTAGTGACTTCAATCTTCACATTGGTATCTCAGAATTCCATTGGAGTAGGCGGGATTACATGATTATGTATACAGATTTTATGTTAATCAGTGCCCCAATTTTTGGCCAGTTGTACCTACTTTTCATGGGCCTTTGTCCCGATATTTGATGTTTCCAAGTTGAGAGTTATGGTGGCAGTGTTGAAGCCAGACTGGTCAGAGATACCACTGAATCTGTCTCATATGAAGCCTGGCCCCATGGAAACATGGGAATGGTAGAAGCCTTGAACCTCAGAGCCCTTAGAAACTACCTGATCAGAAAACAGGACAAGAGAAGAAAGAAAATAATTCATGAGACAGAACACTGGCATCAGGAAGGAAAGCTAGCATTTGAACAGTTTAGATCCTGCAGCCTAGAAAGATGTGGTCCTGAGATGGAGTGACTTCTAAAGGTTGACTATGAACACCAGCCTGTGCAATAGAATCTGGGTAAAATGAAGATCCTGCACTAGCTTGGTTTTTGGTTGGGGCCTGAATCAAGAGGTCATCCGGATAGGAAAAGTCTGAATGCCATGAAGCCTGTAAAAGATGACCAGTGGAGCTAGGCATTCAGTAAATACTCTTGGGGCCACAGAGTGCCCAAAGGGCAAAGCAGACAACTGAAAGTGTGAGAGCAGAAACTGAGAAATGCAAAAATATGAAGGCAGACATCCACTATGTCCAAGGAGACTAGAAAGGCCTGGGTAAGCTACAGGGGAAATAGAGTTTGAAGAGAAAGCATCGGTAAGAATGACATTATAAGAAAAGTGTTCAAAAAGGAAAGATCCAGGACAGGTCTCCAAGACCCCTCTTTCCTGGGGACCAGAAACATGCTGGAATAAAACCATGGACTCCTCTTGGTCTGTGGAACAAGTTGAATGGTACCCTGGTCTAACAGATCCTGCAATACTCCTGGAAAATTAGTTGTTCTGCAGGAGGTTAAGGGATACTGAAAAAGGAGGGAAGTGTTTTCTAGGCCATAAAGTAACCCTACCTGAAAATGGAGAAAACCCAAGAGTCTATGGTGATTTTTTTCAGCAGACTAGGAGACACAGAGGAGGCCTGATGGACGAGGGAACCTAGCTGGGGTGGGGGGGGGGGAGAAAGTCAGATAGCTGCAGACTTATCAGGAAAGGACTGCTTTTGGGGCCTAGGAGTTTGAGTAGGCTTATCAGAAAATACACACCAAGGAGCCTTCTTAGCCTTGGAAGATGGTCTAGGCAGTCTATGAAAAAGGTCAGTCTTATTAGGACAATTTTTATGAAACTTGGGAATGGGAGAAACAAAGATGTGCTTGGAACCTTTCATGACCTTTCCCTGATTCTGCAAAGTCTTAAAGAGCTCTGCCACAGCAGTGACAAACAAGTTTTAGTTATCCAGAGGAGCATCCAGGAGCTTTGCTTTAATATAATTTGGCAATGCTTGAAGGTGAAGCCAGGAGAAGCACCTCATCACAGAGCTAGAGGCAGCAGCCCTAAAGGAGGCATCCGCTGCATCATAGCTGCAATTTATGAAGTGATGAGCAACATGGGAAGTGCAACCTAGTAAGGAAAGAGCTGAGGCCTTACCCTCTGAGTCAGGTGTGTCATAGACTATCTTCCCAATCTGGGATAGAAGAGACAGAATGTATTGTGTCATATAGGTCTGGTAATTTATAGCCTTAAAGTCTAAGGTAGCAGAAATGTATACTTTCTTACCAATCTTCTGCATAGCTGTGCTGTCCTTGTCTGAGGGAAGGTGCCTAGAAGAGGGCAGCAGCCTAAAAGGTTTATCAGTAGACAAAGAAATAACTGCTGGATCAGATGAAGGACATTTGTACAAGAATTTGCAAGCATCTGGCACCTTACAGAACCTGTCAGGCTTCTTAGGGGCTGGGGGCTGAGAGTCTGGTGGCAGGGAATCAGCCAAGGTGGTCTCCAACAGAGTAGCCAGCACAGGAGGGACATCAGAAGATTTAGCAGAGTCTATCTGTGATGACTCATAACACCTTTTCTGGATGTTGTATACCTAGTAGAATTACACTTAAAATGTAACATTATATGCAGGACTGTATCTCTAAAGGATAGCTCCTCCAAAAGAGAATCAGGACTGACAAGTTCCTCTTCCTCTGATCCATAGTCTAAAGGAAAAGGCAACCGAGAGGACTAGGCTAAGGAGTCAGCATCAGAGTCAGAATACTCATCTGAGGACTCAGAGAAGCTTGCCCTTTTTTGGGGTAGAGGACCAAAGAGGTGCAGGAAGTGAAATCCCCTCAGGAAACTTCAGTGCTGAACAAGCCTTGATTGAAGCCCTGCCATTCCTTTTGTGGGTCTCTGGAAGCTGACACCACATGTTTAGTTTTCTGACTTTTCTTCAATGGGACATCTGCCCCGACAGAAGTGGTGGTTAACACACCTGCCTAGATTCACTCAAGTTACCTGGCACCTCTTCCCTAACCAGGACATGAGGAATCCCTTTTGGCCCCTCAGAGATAATCAGCCATGGTTCCCCCTTAGTGGCTGTGGAGAATGTCTGCAAGGCCTCTGAAAATGTGCAAGAAGTAGGTTCCATGCCAGCCTCTGGGTTCTCTTGCACCTCAAGAGAGACATTCAGTGGAGGCTGGACAGCAAAAACGAAGAAAAGGAGCCACGAGTGACTTAAAACACTTTGCTGTAATACGTATATAGCTTAACACAGTTTTATTAGCGTTTTCGGAAGCGCTTTTATGTTTCCTTCTTCAGATTAAAAAACACACACAACTTCAACCATCAACCCATAAACATTTTAAACCATAAATAAGTCATGTGATGTCATAATCACATGCAACTACTTATTCCTAATTAACTATTTGCATTCAATATTAGTGTTAATCATATTTTAAACACTACATTATAAGTAAACTATAATTATTTATACTAGTTTACATTCAACATGATAAAAAATGCAAAGTTACATTATAAAATAAGCGTTTAAAAGCACGTTAAAAATACATTAAAAATGAAAACAGTACAAAACAGTACCTTTTAAACTAAATAATTAAAATGGATAAGCTATGCAAATATCCTTAGATGCTGCAGGACTGATTAGATACAAAATAATAAGTACTAATAGGTTAAACTTAAAACTTCAAAAGCTAAGCTAACCCAACATTTTCAATGTACTCATACGATATCCATAAGTAGGCCACTAACTAAATAAACTAAATAAACTAAAGTTTTAAGTCACTCGTGGCTCCTTTTCTTCGTTTTTGGTGTTACAACAGTTTGTGAAGTCTTTTTTTGTTCGAGGCTGGACAGCAGCAGGCTCAGGCCTAGATTTCTTGTTCTTTTTCTTGAGTGGTGGCTGTACCACAGGGTGAGCAGAATCTACATGATACCTTATGCTAAGAGCTTTTCACATTGGTTCTCAAGATAAATGGAAAATGAATAAAGACAGCTATGTAAAGTCTTAGGTACAAAAGCCTGACAGATGGAACACTGAGTGCAGTTGTGAGATGCAACTAAGCAAAACAGGTACCTATCATGATGGTCCTTATGGTGAAAATGCCTCCAACACTGACATTTCCTTTTCTTGGATGACATGTAACCCACTGAAAAATATAAGAAACAGAAAAAGTAACCCCAATTAGGGTACTTATTTTGAAGACGTAGGCTCATAAGAACATTCAGACCGACATAGGATAATTATGTTCAGACTGATGGCAATGAAGTTCTGGATTGAGAGGATATGTACACTACTTTTATGCCCTACAGTTGCACTGTGATGATGCTCCTTGGTAATAAAGTATTTGCTATACTGGCCAGATGTTGGGCTATTATTAGCAGAGAAATTGATGAGTATTGCAACAGTAATATGGAAGGAAATCTTAGGCAGCCTGAAAGAAAATCAATTAGAAAAGGTGAAGAGAAAACATTGACTGGGAAGAATCCTGTAGCTGTTTAATAAAACAACAATTCAAGCTCCAGCTTTGGTACAAGACATGGCTTCCAGTAATCTCGAGGAAAAATAAATCAAATGTGCTCAGAGCTGATTAAAATAAATGAAATTCTGATGGAGTATATCAATTCAAATAACAAAAGGCTGGAAAATGTAAGAAGCATTAAACAGCAATTATGATGAACTGATAAAACTGCAAAAAATCAGAGGATGAAATGAAGAAAAAGGCTGGCTGAGTATGAGAATGCTCAAGAAGAGCTGTTTAAAAAAAATGGTAGAGTTAGAGAGCAGAGCATACAGCACATGGAAAACCTGACATTTTCTGCTGTACTAGAGAAACTGGAAGGAACACATTGCATTAATTTTATGAAATCAAAAATAAGCAAACTGGATTGGCATTCCACAGTAGGATTTGTTAATTAAAACGTCACGTGGTATTTATGATCCAAACCTGGACATAAAACAACAGCAAAGACCTGTATTAGTAAAGATGCAATCATACCAGCAGAAATAATTGATCCCAACAAAACTGTTACAGAAGGGCAATGTATTAAAAATTGATGACAGTAAAGTATTTGTGGAAAACAATTATTCACAGTGCATCAGGCAGAAGGAATCAAATTTATCCCAGCAATAAGGGAATGTTGAGAAGCAGGTGTGAGATTTAAACTGCTGTTTCCAGCTGTCTTCAGAGTATTTTTTCCTGGAGGACCAAAATCATTTTAGGTGTAGAACAGGCTAAGATGGAAATACAAACGTTTGTCCAACAAAATGTGAGCAATCAAACAGAAGGGGACTTTGCTTCTCATTCTTCTAATAATAAAGCTTATGACTTTGTCAATGAAACATTATTTCAATGTTTCAAAGGAAATGCTTGAGATAGAGGAAGAAATCACAGGAGAAAAATTGGGAGTACCTAGGACTTGAATCAGAGTCTGGGGTTGTGAGATGGAGATGAACAGGAAGAAGACTAGCAACAATTAAATTAATGAATAAATGTGAGGTTATAAAGTATCAATGGCATTTCTGAAATATGGCTTAAAAGAAAAAGTGGAAAGATTGGACTTTTGTTGACTTTGCAAAACTTGGGAGGGGCTAAAATGTATATATCCCCCACTTCATGTCATTAATGTTTAGAAAGACACTGAAAGGAGAAGAAAAAAGTAACTGTAAGGAAAACATTTTTGTTCTTAACAGTATTTGCATAAAACATTTCATGATATAAATTGCATGTGATATAGTAAAGCATTTTCAGTCATTGTATATGATAAAGATACTAAACAAGTGCCTTTTTTCTCTTTTTTAATTTTAAGAAATATAGACATTACAATGTAAAAAGAGAAGAAAAGCTGGACAAAAGCATGTGTAAGTTAATAAGCTATAATATTAGGTTGTTGGGGGATTGGATATAAAAGTGCACAGATTTTAATATATATGTTGAGATGATATGTTTTCTCATGCTTGCGCATAGGTGAATATCTGGATTAATGGTCTTGGCTAAATTAAATAAGTTTTTGTATAGGAAAGTAAATAAGGGAACACTGAATGTAATGAAAAGGTTTCCTTTAGCAAATAAATGTTCAGTATGAGTTGAGAAGCTTGCAGCTGTCTCTATGTTTCCATGGAGACAAGTTGAATAAAGGGGCATGGGATAAAAGCCAGAGCACTTTTTAAGGCTATAAAAGTAAATGTTTTCTGAAAGCATATAAGCTGTTTTACACATCTGGGAGGGGAATAAAGATAAGAAAAACAGAGAGCAATTAGTGTAAGTAGGAGCAAAGGCTATGCATGTGTCTTAGCATGGGTAACCTTAATTTTAGGTCAGGTAATGCCTACATGTGCAGCTGTCAGTTTGGGTGAATTTTTTTCTATCAGGAGAGTTAAACTTAATTTTCTGAAGATATAGTACATAGTTTAGTGTGTTTGTTTTAAATCAATGGGTTCTGTGATATTCTCAGGGGAATGTTTGTTTTAATGAAAACACTCAAATAAAAAAGCAAATAGTCTTGTAACACGTGATATATGTTCAAATGGAGATGACAAGAAACAACTGCATGAAGGATCAACCTGCCAACATTAGTGGGTGCATGAAACACAAAAGCTGTAAATAGACTTTTAAAAAGCTGCCAATCATATTAATGGGTTTGACTAATAACTTCTTATCATAATAGCTACACTATTCATATTATTTTGGAATGTGAATGACCTCAGAGGTATAGATAAAAAAGAAAGAGTATTAAATTATATGAAGAATGCAAATTGCAATGCTACAGAAGACACATTTGGAAATAAGTGAGCATATGAATTTGAAAAAGAAAGGATTTCAGAAGGGATATTCAACAGATATCAGAGACAAAGGAAAAGGGGAGTACTTATACTAATTCCTAGAGGAGCTTCAATAGTGATAGAAGAGGGAAAATATAATAATGATGAGTTTGTGGTAGTATAGGACTACTGGCAAAGGAGGAGGATTATACTGGCATGTATTTACATTCCACCTAAAACTGCTACTATGAAGCTAAAGACATTTTTAGAGAAATAATCAGCTTTAAGCAGGGAGTATTACTTATAGTGTGGACTGGAATTTGATTTTCAACAGTGAGGATGTATCTGGGAGATTTAGAAGGGAAAATATAATAAAAAAGGGTAGGTTTCTGAAGACATTTACGAAATATTTGGTATGGGAGATATGAACTCAGTAGGAGGAACTCGGAGAGAATCTGCATATCATTCACCAAGGTACAATAAATGGACTAGATTAAACAGAAATCATATTTCACAGGAACACATGCATTTAATTAAAAGCTTCAACACACATGCAATAACTATTTCAGATGATGCACCAATAACAACTGAGATAAAAATGCAGGTTAATGAAATAAAAATGAGATACCAGTGCTTCCTCAGCTACCTGTTAAAAAGAGAGGAAAGGGGACCTGAATAACTAGAGTGTTTTTTTTCTCTTCAATGGAAGAGCTGTTGGGGTGGGTATAGATGCAAGTATAAGCTGATAACTTACAATGCAGGGATCAGCTTATTACAGTGGAGTGCCTTTTTTTTCCTCTTCAACCAGATAAGCTTCCTCTTAAACAACTGTTTTTGATATATAAATATTTATGGAAGATTTAAGTATGCTGAGATTAGAGGCAGATGAAGCTTATTAATTAACAGTTAAGACTGGAGGAGATGAGCTAAAGACTGACATACAATCAGTCTGCAGGAAAGTCTCCAGGAATAGAAGGTATTCCTGTAGAAGTTTGGAAGTTAGGAGAGAAGAAAATGATAAAGATGTACAAGGCTTTGTTCAACAATACTTTAAAAGGAAGAGAAACACAAACATCCTGGAAGAAAGCTGTGGTGGTTGTAATACCTAAATATGGTAAAGACCCATCAGACCCATTTCAATTTTAAACCATGTTTATAAAGTGTTCATGTCTCTAATAACTAAAAGAATGGCAAAGGTGTTACCAAAACGTTTAGCTATGCATCAGTGTGGTTTTCTGGAAAGGAGGCAAACCTTTGACAGCATTAATAGAACAATGATGATTCAGAGGGAGGCAGAGTGCAAGAAAATACCTTTCTTGTTGGTGGGTCTTGAGGGAGAGAAAGCATTCAATAGAGTAAGCTGGGATTTTATGAGTACAGTAATAGAAGTATTTGCATTCTGTGACACAATAATAAGGTTAATTAGGGGATATATAAGGGATCGGAGGCAAAAATTAGGATGGGAGGATTCCTCTTTGGGAAGTTGTGTCTGAACAGATGAACCAGGCAGGGGTGTCTTCTTTCCCCTTTGTTATTTGCCTTATTGTTATAGCTACTGGCAAAGAAAACGGTCTATACTAGAACATCGAAGTTTCAAAACTTCGAATGTTCTAATATCGACCCCTATTCAGAGAAAGCTGAAAACATCGAACATACAGAACAGCAAATTTTTTCCTAGGGAAAAAAATGTGTTGTTCCAAACCACATACACACAACACAAGCACACCAAACAAACAGCATTCCACATACATACACCTAAAATCTTACACCTAACCCTACACTAAACTATACACACACCACTAACTATCCACTTACCTTAACCCAAACCTAACCCCAAGGTCTGTCACTATCGCACACTCACCTCACCCGCGCCCTAACCCTAACTCACCTACCCCACCCTAACCCTCATGTCCACACAATCGCACACTTACCTAACCTGCGCCCTAACCCTAACTCACCTAACCCGCCCTAACCCTCATGTCCACACAATAGCACACTTACCTGACCCACGCCCTAACCCTAACTAACCTAACCCACACTTAATTGCACACTTACCTGAACCCGACCCATAACTTTCCACCACAGCACTGAAAATACCATAGCAACAGAAATGGACAACCGAATTCTTTCCCTAGGAAAAAATTCGGTTTTCTGTTGCTTCGATATTTTCAGCTTTCGCTGAATAGGGGGTCGATATTAGAACATTCGAAGTTTTGAAACTTTGATGTTCTAGTATAGACTCAAAGAAAATAAGGGACTCAGAAATTTAAGGATATAATTGTTTTAGTTTATTTACAGATGATATTATTTTGTACCTGATAAAACAGAAAGGGACACGTGTTGTGAAGCATCTTTAGATGATTTCAGGTGTTTTGGGATATAAAATTAATGAAGATGAAACAAAAAGTACAGCTGTAAACTATGCACCTATACATGAACTGGCCCAGCAATACCCATATATATAGAGACACAATAAAATTAAATATTTAGGAGTATGGATTAAAAAGGATTATGCTATGGCAGCTAAGTATATGTGGTAAGAGATTAAACAAAAGATAATACAAAAACTGAGAAAACGGAAGCTTTTTATGTATATGGATAGCAAGATAAAAGCAGTGAAAATGCTTTTGGTCCCTTTAGTTTTATATACATAACAGGCATATTTTTATTAACCAGAAGAGAAGTTGTGGACTGTAATTAATAAAGAGTTGAATGACTTTATCTGGGACAAGGGTTGAGTGGGATAAGCTGATCCTTCCAACAGAACAATGGGGTTTGGGATTACCAGATTTAAGTGGATAGTTTAGCTCTACACAGCTAAGGCTCATTTACATAACACATCAGAAAGCTGTACTTCAAAGTGGAAAGAGATGATGACGAAACAGGGGGAAAGTCAAGAAAGAAGGAGAGAGTGGGATTTTGGATGCAGATCCTCAAGGAGAGTAACAACAGCCATATAGAATATTATATTCATAAAGCAGCAGAATGTATTCCAAGAAACAAGCCAGTGTAAGAATGGAGAAAAAGAGATTTTGCCGATAGGGATAACTGCAATTAGGGGTACACAGCATATGCAAGAAGGGGCTGGAATTTATTGGAGAAAACTGGCAAAAAAAAAAAAAGGATTGCGAGCAAACAGCTAGAGAGGGGAAGGTAATAGAATGGGAAGTGGCCAAGAAACATTTGAATTGCAGGCTTTCATTGCCTTCTGTATCAGGGATTGATATCCGAGCACAGGCAAAGAGAAACGGAGAGGTGAATCCTAAGTGAAAAACCTGCTCTGGCAGAGTTTTTAGTTAAAGCTAGAACAGAAGCTATTGTTAAAAAAAGGATAATTAGAAGGTTATGTAAAATACTGCAAGATAATTACAGGGATCAATCAGAGGAGTTTAGAAAAGACTGGTAAGAGAGACTGGATAACCAATTCACAAGGAAACAATGGGAGGATGTATGTATAGCTCCGAAGTATGCAACAAAGACTAAACCTTTTAGGGTTTTTACTTGTAAGTGTTTACATAGCTATTTTTTATATCCCAGAGTCCAAATAATTTTTCCTCAGGTAGATGGCAAATGCTAGAGGTGTGATGAGGAAGACAGAAGTAACAGAGAAATAGAAGTTATGTACTTACCATAACATTCCATGTGAGTTGTTTATCTCGCCTTTATTCTCACTGATGGGTTCAGAGCCGAACCTCGGCTCTGACACGGCCGATAGCAAAGCTCAAGGTTTGCCAGTAGCTCGAGACCAAGCCTCTTATCCCACAATGCACTGCTGGAATTACCTCAGATCTTGTTTGCTGCTAGTAACAGTATTTACATATGTTTATATAATATATATATATATATATATATATATATATATATATATATATATATACATACACACAAACATATACATACCCTTTTATGTATTTCTACCAAGAACACTTGCTAAAGGGGAAGAAGAAATATTGAATAACCAGGATGGTACTAGCCTCTAAGTCAACAGTCAGCCAGGAGGGGGAAGGAGGGAGGGACGTGAGAATAAAGGCGAGATGAACAACTCACATGGAACATTATGGTAAGTACATAACTTCTATATGTGAAGTTGTTAAATCTCGTCGTTTATTCTTACTGATGGGTAGCGTCCCTAGCACCCTGAATCCTGGGTGGCTCATGGGAGTATGTTCTTCAGTATCGTAGAACCAAAGGAAGACCTGTCCCTTGAAGCCTTATCGACTTTGTAATGCATGATAAAGGTATGAGGCTTAGACCAAGTGGCTACAGCGCAAATATTGTCAAGGGGCAATTTAGCTTGAAAAGCAGAAGACATAGAGACGGCTCTGGTAGAATGAGCCTTAGGTTTGTGTGTTAATGGCATGCTCGCATTTTCATAAACAAAGGATATGCAATTGGATAACCATTTAGATAAAATTGTTTTAGCTACTGGACTGCCTTTTCTTGCTTTCGAGAAGGATACAAAAAGTTGATCTGATTTTCTAATATCCTTAGTTCTGTCAAGATAAAATCTGAGCTGTCTGTGAACATCAAGTTTGTGCAGCATGTACTCCAATTTGCTGGAGTGGTTGGGAAAAAAGACTGGCAGCTCAATGACCTGATTGATATTTGATTCAGAACAGACTTTAGGTAAAAATGAGGGGTTTGTTCTGAGAGATACTCTATCAGCATGGAAAATCATGTAAAGTGGTCTGATAGCTAATGCTTGAAGTTCTGACACTCTATGGGCAGAAGTAATGGCCACAAGAAATATTGTTTTCCAGGATAAAAATTTGAGAGCACAAGAATATTGTGGTTCAGAAGGAGGAAGAATAATATGAGACAGCATAAGGTTTAAATTCCAGGGAGAATTGGGAATTTTGATTGGAGGTCTCATATGAAGAACGCCTTTAAAAAAAGTCTTAGATAATTTATGGCCCATAATATTTGAGCCACCAAAACCAAGGTGAATATTTGAGATGGCAGCTAACTGAACTCGAACTGTAGCAGCTGCTGCTCCTTTCTTAAAAATTTTTTGTCAAAAATTCTAAAATAGAAGATAGTGGAGCTCGGAAAGGGTCAATGTTCTGCGTGTTGGCCCAAATTGAGAACCTTTTCCATTTACTGCCATATAATTTCCTGGTAGATGGCTTGTGAGAAGACAAGAGAATTTGTCTTGTATCTTCTGAAATTGAATGAAGCCTGGCAATTAGGGGAAATGGATTAGCCAAGCAGTCAGTTTCAGGGACTGCAGTAAAGGATGAAGGTCCCCTGACGGGTGGGTCAGAAGGTCCAGAACTGGGTCCAGGATCCATGGACCTTCCAACAGATGATGGTTGAGAAACAGAAACCAAATCTGTCAAGGCCAGTAGGGGCTATGAGTATAACAGTCCTTCCCAGAGATTTTGCTTTCTGTAAAAGCCTGGGTATTAATGGGAAGGGTGGAAATGCATAAAGGAGACCCGGGGGCCAATCGTGTAGCAGTGCATCTCTCGGGGGATGACTGGGAGGTGGTATTAGGGCCAAGTAGCTTCTGCATTTTGAACTGATGTGGCTGGCAAAAAGGACGCAACAAGGCTGGCCCCATTTGCAGAAAATCAACTCCGCAACCTGTTGTTTGAGAGATCACTCATGCTGGAGCAATATCGCCCTGCTTAGCTTGTCCGCTATCATGTTGGATTTCCCCAGGATGTGCGTTGCTAATAGAAAATGCTGGGATGACACAGCCCATTGCCAGACCCTGAGGGCTTCTCGACAAAGGGGGTAAGACTTGGTTCCACCTTGTTTGTTCAAGTACCAGACTACTGACATGTTGTCCTTCTGAATTGCAATAGTTCCTAGAGGAAGAGAGTCCTGAAAATACTGCAACGCCAGAAGTACCACTCTCAACTCTAGAACATTGATGTGCAGATGTGATTCTTGATCTGTCCATGTGCCTCGGGCAGTCTTTCCCTGAAAATTCCTCCCCACCCTATCAGGGAAGCATCCGTGGTCACAGAGGCTACTGGGGGGGGGGGGACAAAGGGTCTTCCGATTGTGACATGAAGAGACGTCAACCACCACCGAAGGTTTCTCCTGCAAGAATCCATGATGAGAATCATGTGGTGCATTGGTAGTTTTTGGTAAGACCACTGAGCGAAGAGGAGCCATTGAAGAATTTGCATATGCATCCTTGCAAGTGGTAGAGCCAGGATTGCTGCCACCATAAAACCTGGTACTTTCAATACCTCTGCTGCTATAGCTCTGTTTTTTGACACCAGTAAGCTGATGTTTTGGCGGAGAAGAGAGACTCTTTCGACAGGGAGACATAGAGTGGTAGTTGAGGTATCTAATTCTACTCCTATAAAAACGGTATGCTGCGATGGCGATAAGGCAGACTTTTCTAAGTTGATTGTAATGCCCACTTGATGGCAGAGTGTCAGAGTGTATTCTGTTGCCTGAGTCAATTGATGCCTGGTGGCAGCTGTTAGCAGCCAATCGTCTAGGTATGGAAACACCTGGAATCCTAGACGTCTCAGGTGAGCCGTGACCACTGCCATGCATTTGGTGAACACTCTGGGGGCTGTAGTGAGACCAAAGGGCAGGGCTCGAAACTGGTAATGATTGGCTCCCAGCCAGAAGCGCAGATGATCTCTGGAGTGTCTGCTCATCTTTATGTGATAGTACACATCCTTGAGATCTATGGAGCACATCCAATCGCCTTTTCCTAAGAAGGAAAGAATGGACTGAAGCGTGACCATTCGGAACTTCTCTTTCTTTACGAACTGGTTGAGCCTGCTGAGGTCCAAGATAGGTCTTCAGTCCCCTGTTTTCTTCGGTACCAAAAAGAATCTTGAGTAAGTTCCGAATCCAACTTGGTCTGCTGGGACTGGTTGGATGACTCTTTTTTCTAGCAATCTGTGGACCTCTATGATTGCTTGTTCCCTGAGATTGGGTGGAACATCTGAGATTCTCTTTACAGGAATGGGAGGGGAAGAGAACGGAATGAAATATCCACTGGAAATGATGCTTTGTACCCAAGTATCTGGTGTTATGTTTAGCCAGGCTTCTGGGTACAAAGACAAGTGACTCCCAACTGCCTCCAGAGCCGAACAGTCGGGCCCCTTTCAGGGGCACTAGTAGGGCTGAACGGAGAACTGACCCCTGTCACCCTGTTGCTGTGGACCCCCTCTGCCGCGGGGGCAGCGTCTTCCATTATAGCCCCCTCCATTGCCTCTAGAGGGGGTTTCTCCATGTGTCCTGAAAGGCTGCCTGTGCTTTTCAGAACCACATTTTCCCTCCCCTAGGGCCCTTGGGGTAGGGCCAAGTAGGGGTCGAAAAATGGACTCCAACAGCAGATAAGGTCTTGCCTTCCTGCTCACACCTGGTTAAAGTTTCCTTTACTTTGGGCCCAAACAGTGATGAGCCATCGAATGGGGTATTAATAAAGGAAGACTTAAAGGGTTCTGCAAAGGAACAGAGATGCATCCAGGCTTGTCTTCGAAGAGCAATGCCCGAACTAGCGGCTCTACTTGAACCATCAACTGCATAGGATATGAGATGCATGGACGAGTTTACCACTGAGTTTAGGGTGGCGAGCTGGGCGTTGATTTTGTTGGCCACCCCTGCAGCTACCGTACCCTGGAGAGTATCTCCTAGCTGTTTCAGGAGATCTCTCTGTAGTCTCATAAAATGGGTTTAGTTCAGTGATCGCAGAGAAAAAGTTGCTGAACTAAACATGCACTTCCCATATCTATCCATGACCATAGAATTTCTGTTAGGGGGATGGATAGTGGTGGATGTCTCAGATACTTCCTTTTTGGTGGCTGCAGCTACCACCATGGCATCAACAGGCACTCGCTTTGTCAAAAATGGTTTGTCCACTGGGGCAGACATAATTTTATTGGGTTTATGAGGAACAGGTTCCATGGCCTCTGGTGACTCCCATGCCTTCCGAGAAATCAGTTCCATGAGCTCGTCGTAAGGTTGAGACATCCTAGAAGTGGAAGGTTGAGAACCAAAAGCCTTCAAGAGCATGGACTCATCCTGAGTAGGGGTCTTGGACTGCCAATCACCCCTCTGACTAAGGATCTCTAGTATCTCTGCAAAGGAGATATCCTCAGAGGGGGATCGAGGGGACCCTTCTGACTCATCTAAGTCCGTGTCAGATGTCAAGGACTCCTGTGGGGAGTCTAAGTGCCTCCTCTTGCACAATCCCTTCCTGGGCACCTCCTCGGTGGGGGCATCTGGGGAGGTCTCAGAAGAGTAGGGGATGCCTTGTGGGGGTACTTGAGGCTCGGGGTCTTTACGCTTAGAGGGACCGGTAGATGAAGAAGCAGACACAGGAGCTTGAGGGGAGAGGGAAAGCTAAACTGATGCTGATGTTGTCTTTGGAGACAAAACTCTCCTTATAGCATCAAAGGCACCATGGCTCTGACGAGAAGAAGTGGACGGACCCAAGAGTATGCCTGAACCTCCCACACCGAAACCCTGGGCTCCGAGCCCGAGCCCGAGGTAGGAGCCGAGCTCATCCGAGCCGAAGCCCCAAGAGGAAGAGTCGGCACCGACAAATCGGTTCGACTATCCTCCCCGGACCTGACAGGAGAGCGTCGGCTCCTAGAGTCCCCGGTTGGCGCCGAGGACATCCAAGTCGATGGAGCCGATAACACTGGTGTGGGTATCGGCTCCAAGGGTTCAACAACCAAGGGTTCAGTTTCCTTCAGCACCGAGAGTCCAGTATGGCTCAGACGAGGAGTAGACAAATCCGACTCCATGGTCTTCGACACCGACGAGCTGGTCGGGGCCGACAACAATTTGGCAAGTCCTGGTGCCTGTAAAAGCTTCTTCACAAGCCGATCCATGTCCAAATCTGAATGGCTGACTGAGGACTTAGCTGAATGCATCGAAGGTGCTGATTGGAGCAGAGGGGAAGAAGGAACTTCAGAGACCGGCTCCAATACCGAGAGCTGGCTCTGAATCAAAGGTACACTCAGTTCCGATGTCTGTGGAACCGATGACCCTCCTTCTGAAGTTTTTGCCTTTTTTGTCACTTTGTCTGAAGATTTGGATTTGGAGGATGTACTAGTACCCTCATGGCTACTCAACACCTCAGAAAAAGATTGCTGTAGCAATCCCCTGTCTATAAGTTTCCTCCTTCTCTCCAAGAGAACTCTTGAAGAAAAGGAGTGACAAATGTTGCAGGTGTCTTGGAGGGGTTTAGCCCCCAGACAGTAGACACATTGAATGTGTCCGTCAGTGACGGACATTTTCTGCCCACAATCTGGACATTTTTAAATCCCGATTTAGGATGGGATTTCTCCTTTTCATCCGACATATTTAAATAAAACAAACAGAAATTGCAAAAGGTAATAAAGTCCTTACTCACTTGTAAAGATCCACAAACAACTAAGCCCAATCTGGGAACTATCTATAACAATGTAATTATAGATTAGAAAAATAGGGCTAAAGAGGCCCACAGAAAAAAAGCCTAACTATTATAAAGATTAATAAGAGTAAATAGGGCAAAAGGCCCACACAAATGAAGAAGCCAACAAGGCACTAACTTTTAAGCTATTTATAACTATTGAAACTATAGATTATATTATGAAAAGACCTAATACTAACACACACTATTTTTTAAACAAAAAGGAAAACTTTTTATATAGACTTGCTGTTGTTTTTTCCAAAAATGGTCCAAGCTAGATGGATCACTGAGATCTCTCTTGCCGCGGCAAACTAGATCTGAGGTAATTCCAGCAGTGCATTTTGGGATAAGGGGCTTGGTCTCAAGCTACTGGCAAACCTTGAGCTTTGCTATCGGCCGTGTCAGAGCCGAGGATCGGCTCCGAACCCATCAGTGAGAATAAATGGCTAGATTTAACAACTTCACATCATATATTTTGGGAGTGTAATAAGTTGGCAGATGTCATGCAGACTACTCTGTCAGAAATATTGGGTGAGCAAATGGATGTAGCTAAGGAACTTATTTTTTGAGCTGGGATACAAGATCTGAATTGTCTTTACATATTAAGGCCTTATTAGGTTTAATTCTGTTATCTGCCAACAATAAAGCAATTACTATAAATGGAAATAAAATCAAAATCAACTGTATTTGAAGTACTGAATATTATAGTGGAAATAAAGGAATTGGAAGTAGGATCTTTAGAAAAGGGTAGGATCAAATTACATAGAAAAAAATGGGAATTGTGAGAACAATACAGGAGCTAATATTTTGTAGGAGTGAGATTTAAGGAAGGCAGACATTTAGCAATTTATGAAATGCTGGATTAATGATGATAGTTCTATGAAAACATATGTGATGTACAATGTTTATAACAAGGAATATGTTTATATGGCTTGTTGTCTTTTATATAAATGCTTGTTTGTCTATGTCTTAAAATAATTCAAAAAAGGAGTAAGGATGGAATCTTCCAATAGAAAATGTAGGGTAATGAGAAGACAGAGGGATATAGCAAAAGGCTAAGGAGCAGTTTTGTACAGAAAGTGAGAAATTAGGTATTATTACATAGATATGAGACTGTAAAAAAACAAGTTAGAACAATCAGTAGGACGGCAATAAATATAAGGAATGATGCAACTGAACAGCTGCAACGTAAGATGTGCAATGTAACTAAGCAGAATCTGCAGTCAGTGAGACCCCTTTGATAGCATTTTCATGTGTAAATAAATAATCTCAAATAATCTAAAACTGTTCCCAGCACAGTAAGATGCTACTTGTTTCTGCACATCTCTTTTCTAAAAAAAAAAAAAAAAACATACTGACTTTCCAGTTTCTTGTTAACCTGTGTGAAATGCTTCAATATTTTGCCATATTTTATTTCTCTGCCCTTCCCTTCTTCATAGCACTTTCTCTCCTCCCCAGTAGTGCACTTTTCATGTACTTATAGGTACAGTAGAGATAATTTTCTTCTTGCTATTAATGTTTTCCTTTTGAGAACTGCACACATCCTTGCATCTTCAACCATAATCACAATAATAGCTCAATGCAGTACCAGCCATAGCTGGTCATTTATTTTATTTACATTCTTATTTTACTTTTCAAGTATGTGGACTGGTCTCTATGAAGGAGTGATCACTGTAGCATTTGTTCCCTCTCCAGCGCAGAAAGAGAAGAGAAGAGAAAAGAAGAGAGATGGCCCATTGTCACTCAGTCTTGTCAGCAGAGGTGACCATTTGCCAAGGGAGTGCTAACTGGGTTTGAGTTACCACTGAACAAAGGAGACAGCACACTGCTATACCAGCAGTCCGGAAACGCCTAATATGGTCTTGCTAAAACATTTATGACTGCTTTCCCATACAGGACTTAAAATAATTAGAAAACTAATCTAACTTGTATCACACTACAAAGGTATAAAGTGATTAATAAAGCTTCCCTATCTCACCAGTGGTAATAAATGTGAAAGTAGACATAGAGAACCTGCAAACTCCATAATATCCACTTTATCTGATTATTGTTTTTAACTTATGGATTTAAGTTTTAATAACTGGTCTGTATAAGTGAAAGAGGCCCATTTTCAGCTGAGGTATAGAAACCAAGAAACTTTTAATTTTTTCCAGTTAAATTACAAAGAATAGTAAATAAGTTAGGTAACATCAGTAATACCAAATCATATGCTACAAAGCAAGAATTAAATAACAAGGGGGTACTAAAACAAAATAATAAAGTAACCAAGGAACAGAAATCATAAATCAACAACAGCATTAAACATCTAATGTGTATTAATAATATATGAATAAGGAAAAGTGACTGAACTAAAGATAGTAGGTAGTGGAGAAGAATGGAAAAAGTGGGAGCTGAAATCAGAAGATATGAGAGGGAGAAACAACGGCCTAGATTCCAAAACAGTTGCTCTCAGTGTTAAGTTGGCCTTGATTCCAAAAGACCTGCTGTCAGTGTAAATAACTCCTTTTGGTATAAGGCCTATCTATAAACAGGCTTACTACAGGGACCAGATTCCAAAACACCTGCTCTCCGTGTAATTGGTCACTTAGACCGAAAGCAAGTCTTTTGGAATTGGACCCAAAGTAACAGTAACGGTAGAGGTTTAAATCCATTTGCAATAAAACAACAAAACAGGTTTCATGAAACACACATTTTAATAAACTTCTCTGGTGCCTTGACACTGCCTTTTTTTGAAGACAGTTTCCACTGACGGCAGTATCAAGGCCTCAGAGAAATTTACTAAAGAAGCTTCAGAAGCCATGTGTCATTTCATTTTTCCTGATACCTTGACCCTGCCTTCCAAGGAGATAATAGATATTAAGATGCCAGATAAATTTACTAAAGTAAATGAATTCTGAAGCCTGTTTTGTTGTTTTCATTATTTTCCTCTGATTTAGTTGGCGATATAGTAAATCCATTCACAGCAGGTTGTGGCAAATTATGTAGCAGGTAATGAAATGAGATTAGTGTAGATTACACTCAGTGACTAAAGAGATATTGACTCAGTAATACTATGATAGCAGTAATTTATTGACTGGCACTTTTTAGCAGACTTCTGAACTCTGATTTTTGTCAGGTTTTCTAATATCTTCTGGTAGCAAGCTTCATATAGTGACTATTTTTATTTTAACAAGCAACAACCAGGTTCAAAATAACTCTCTGCAGGAACAGCAACAAAAGTATTAGCAGACTGAAGTCTTTAAAGAGGAACAACTGTGCAAATATATTTAAAACCTCTCTTTAATCAAGGCATCATTGGAGAAATGCAAACTCCCTCTGAAGAAAAAATAAATAAAAATATTTTAGAACACTGGCTTTTGAATGGACAGTCACACACACACACAGGGCTTTAATATCATTTTTTTAGGGTCTCTCTCTCTCTGGCTGGGTCCTATATGCACCTGCTGTTGTACTTCTGCTCTTTAGGAAGGACACACTACCTAGGCATTTACATAAAGGACAGTTAGGAGTGCAAAGAGGCAATGCAACTATAAAGTGAAATACTTTCTCTCTGTTTGTGAATTGAACCCATTTGGTGGTCTTTGGTGATTGGTAGTGATATAATGTTTAGCTAGTGGAAGTCACAAATTCAGCAGCTCAATGCGACATCTATCCTAGTTTGTTGGCAAGGGAATTTGGCAGGTATGTCTAAAGCATGGGCTGATATGAAAGCCCAAGGGATAAGAGACAATTCACAAGTTTAACATGGAATTGAAATATGACGTAATATCACAGCTAATAGAGGAAAGGAAAGGTTTGACTTTTATAACTGATTTAGAACATTTTCAAACTGCAGAAAGTAATTGATGTGAACCCCAAGGTAATTTTAAGAGCCAGCATCACCTTTTAAGAAGTTTGACCATGCTAAATGATTGTTATAAACATATATATAACAATCATGCTAAATGGAAACTCAGCATTTATGCAACATTTTCCATGTAAAAACGTTTTTTTTTTGTTTCAACCACATACTGTGAGCCCTGATGTCTGAAGCCATTGCTCACATAATCTGGACATTTTGCTGACACAAATACAGTTCCTACACTCACAAGAAAATTTGCCATGTTCATTCTAAATTGAAGTACTGACAAAGTTCATAATATCTGGAGAGTGAGCAATGGCAAGATCTGTAGTGCTCTTCTATACCATCTTCTTATGTGTTACGATTTTTATTCAATAGTCAAAAGCCATCTGTTTAGATTGGACTGAATCTATATGAAACTTGAAGGTGAACCACACTGCTAGGTAATTACTTGCTCCCATATGGCTAGTCACTGTCAGTTTTTTAGTCCTGGTCCTTTCCATTTTATGGACATTAGGTCCAAGACTTGCCTTTTCTGAAAGGGCTACAAGCTGTTTGTGGTCCACTCCTTATAAGATATTGAATACAATGCTGCTCTTAGGTATGGCAGCAATCAAGGTGTTCTTGTTTAATTTTTTTCTCAACTGTTTGTATTTAAAATTTTAACAACAAAACATTAATATATGATAATAGAAATATTATAAAACAAATATACATATCTATAAGAACAATGAAAAACAACTAAATAACTATGTACAATGATTTCTACTATAAACAAAGCTTTTTAATCAGAAAAAGAAATGTGATGAGTAGTTGTTAGTTAATTATTAAAATATGTTTATTCAGCAGTTCTTTGAATTCCAACCATATATTATATGAAGAGGCGATTCTAGATATTCTTGTCCTGATCATGATACGTTCAAGATGACAGACTTCAGTTGATAAGTGTACAAATCCCTTTGATAGTAGGAGTGCCTGATTCTTCCAGTTCTTGGTGATGACTTTTCTTGCTAATGTTAAGATAGTCCATAAAACAGGATATTTTTATTTTTGTGACACAAGTGGGAATAGATGTATTAAATAAAATAAGAGATTTGGTCAGCATGAATTTATCATTAAAACAGATGTAAGAGAGCATTAATATTATCCCAATATGTTTTACATTTCATACAGTTGTAAAACATATCCTGCCAGTCAGCTTTAATATTTACTTTACACCTCCAGCATCCTATGTCTTTATTATACATCAATTCAACTTCATGGGATGTGATAAAGTTTCTATGTAAGAACTTCCAACAGAATATCCTCCACCTTAGTGAAGAAGTAGTTTTTTTGAAGACTGGAGTATTAGTTTTTTATCATTTTCACTTGGGAGTTATTATTAGCAAGTCTAAAATAATCCCAATAGCTTACTCTGTGACATACTGTTGATTTCTTAAGTATCTTATATATTTTAGATAGAGGTCACTTTCCAATTATATTCTGGTGCATTAGAATAATGAGTAAATCAATGAATGTGGGGCAAGAATTTCTAACCATTGGTTGCATTAGAGTAATCTTATGTTCAATCAGTTGTCAACAATTTTGAATTTCTAACCACGTCTTTGCTTACCTCAGACTTATTAATGAAATGGTAACCATTTTGTAACTTCCCACTGTCTAGTAATTTATACTAGTATAAAAAGAAGTTATGTTCTTACCATAACATTCCATGTGAGTTGTTCATCTCGCCTTTGTTCTTACACATGGGTTCGGAGCCGATCCCTCGGCTCCGAGTCGGCCACATTCCAAGCTCTGCATCTAAGAGAAGCTCAAGGCACAGTCCCTATCCCATGATCCCCTGCTGCTAACCCTCAGATCTAGTTTGCAAAGAAACCAGACAACAAAATATACCTGCCTACACATGCATATGCACCAAAATTACCTATACACGTATATACCTAAAAGGTAATGATAGATACAGGCAAATATGTTATACCTGACTGACTACGCATGCATACATAGGCACAGATAGTCACAGAGAACCATGAGAAAGACAACCAGCCACAAGTCGTACCTGTTCCTCCAGAACATGGAGGGGGAAGGAGGGCGGGAGTGTAAGAACAAAGGCGAGATGAACAACTCACATGGAACGTTATGGTAAGAACATAACTTCTTTATGTCAAGTTGTTCGATCTCGTCGTTTGTTCTTACACACGGGCAGCATCCCCAGCACCCTAAACCCCGGGTGGCTCACGGGAGAACATTCCCGAGAACAGTGGAACCAAAGGAAGCCCTGTCCCTGGAGGCCCTGTCCACTTTGTAATGAGTAATAAAGGTATGAGGTTTGGCCCAGGTAGCCGCAGCACAAATGGTATCTATACGTAAACGAGCCGCATGTGCCAGAGAAGTAGAAACAGCCCTAGTATAATGAGCTTTAACTTTGAGGGGAGTAGGCTGATTTGAAGATGAATAAACAACGTTTATGCAGTCTGAAAGCCATTTGGATAGCGTGATTTTTGTAACTGCAAGTCCTTTCTTACTATCTGCATGAGACACAAATATTTGGTCCGATTTTCTGAACTCTTTTGTTCTGTCCAGGTAAAATCTCAGTTGTCTATGTAAGTCCAATTTGTGAAGCATGTATTCCATCTTATTGGTATGGTTCCTGAAAAAGGTGGGAAGTTCTATGGACTGATTAAGATTCGATTCTGAGCAGACTTTTGGTAGAAAGGATGAATTAGTACGTAAGGTGACCCTGTCTGGATGAAATATCAGAGATGGTGGTCTCATTGACAGTGCCTGTAGCTCTGAAACTCTGCGGGCCGAAGTGATTGCCACCAGAAATAGGGTTTTCCAAGAAAGATATTTCAGCGGGCATGATGAAGCTGGCTCAAACGGTGACAGCATGAGTTGGGATAGCATCAGGTTTAAATTCCAAGGAAAAACTGGGCTCCAAATAGGTGGTCGGAGATGATAAGATCCCTTCATGAAAGCCCTACAAAGTCTGTGCGACATAATTGTAGCGCCTCCCTCACCCACATGAAAATTAGATATGGAAGCCAACTGTACCCTTATGGTGGATGTTGAAGCCCCCTGGTGAAAGAGAGTAGATAGAAATTCTAGAATATTGTGAATAGGAGCAACCAAGGGATCTAAACCTTGTTTGGAGGCCCAACACGCAAAACGTTTCCACTTGCTCTTATACAATTTTCTAGTGGAGGATTTGTGGGAAGAAATCAGAATATGTTGTACTGCTGGAGACAAAAGATCTGATCTGGCTAAGCTGGGAAGTGAAGCAGCCATGCTGTCAATTTGAGGGACAAGAGAGAGGGGTGAAGAACTCCTGACGACTGGGTCAGCAGGTCTGGCACTGGGTCCAGAGTCCAAGGTTCCTCTATTTGGTGAGCTTGGAGGAAGGGGAACCAGATTTGTCGAGGCCAGAATGGTGCTATCAGGATGATTGTCCTTTCCAGAACTTTGGCTTTCTGTAGAAATTTTGGGATTAGTGGAACAGGAGGGAAGGCATATAGGAGACCCGGGGGCCAATTGTGTACAAGTGCGTCCCTGGGGGCGCCCCCCGGAAGGGGAAGTAGGGTGAAATAGATTCTGCATTTGGCATTCAAGGGGGATGCAAAAAGGTCGCAGCAAGGCTGGCCCCATCTGTAGAAAATCCTTTCCGCTACTTGATTTTTTGAGGGACCACTCGTGAGGCAGCAGGATGGCTCTGCTCAACCTGTCCACTATTACATTGGACGTCCCCGGGATGTGCGTTGCTATGAGAAAGTGTCCAGTGGACACAGCCCATTGCCAGATCCTCAGGGCCTCTCTGCATAAGGGGTAAGACCTGGTTCCTCCTTGCTTGTTTATGTACCAGACCACTGACATGTTGCCTGTCTGAATTGCAACTGTTCCCGGAGGTAAGTAGTTGTGAAAGTGTTGCAATGCTAGGAACACTGCTCTTAACTCTAGGACATTGATGTGCAGTTTGTACTCCATTTCTGACCACTCGCCTTGAACTGTTCTCCCCTGAAAAAGTCCCCCCACCCTATCAGGGAAGCGTCCGTGGTCACTGTGGCTATGGGGGGAGGAAGAACAAATGGGCGACCTATCGTAAGTTCGTGACTGTTCATCCACCATTGAAGATCTCATTGGCAAGATTCCGTGAGTAGGATGTTGCGTGACAATGGTAGCTGTTGGTAAGATCACTGTGCGAAGAGTAGCCACTGGAGGATCCTCATGTGCATTCTCCCTAGGGGGACCGCGATAAGGGCTGCTGCCATCATGCCTAAAACTTTCAAGACCTGTGCGGCTGGGACTCTTTGTTTTCTAGGAGAATAGAAATCTGTTCTCTCAGGGCTGAGACTCTTTACTGGGGAAGTCTGATCAGGGATAAGGTAGTGTCTAATTCCACTCCTATGAAAGATATATGCTGTCAGGGCAATAAGGCAGATTTTTTGAAGTTCAGAGTTATGCCTAAATGGGAGCAGAGATTGATTGTATAGTCACTGGCTTGCAATAGGTGACGCCTGGTGGTGGCAGTTAGGAGCCAGTCATCTAAGTATGAAACACCCGGAATCCTAGTCATCTCAGGTGGGACGCCACTACTGCCATGCACTTGGTGAACACACTGGGGGCTGAGGTGAAGCCAAAGGGCAGAGTTTGAAACTGAAAATGACTGGCCCCCAGCCAGAAGCACAGGTGATCTCTGGATGGCCTGGCCATTTTTACGTGGTAGTACACATCCTTGAGATCTATAGAGCACATCCAATCGTTCGTTTGAAGAAATGGAAGGATCGATTGTAGCGTGACCATCCAGAATTTTTCCTTCTTCACGAAGGTATTGAGTTTGCTGAGGTCCAGTATTGGCCTCCAGTCCCCTGTTTTCTTTGGAACTAAAAAGAACCTGGAGTAAGTTCTGGATCCTATTTGGTCCGCCGGGACTGGCTGGATGACTCTTTTTTCTAACAGCCTTTGCATTTCTATGGCTGCCTTATCCCTCAGATTGGGTGGAACATCTGGGAATCTTTTTTGAATGGGAGGATTGTTTAAGAAAGGGATGTTGTATCCTCTGGTTATTATGCTTTTTACCCAGGAATCTGAAGTGAGTTTTAGCCAGGCCTCTGAGTATAAAGCCAAGCGACCCCCGACTGCCTCCAGAGCAGGACAGCCGGGCCTCCACTCAGGAGTGCTGGAAGGGCTTACCAGGGATGCTATCCCTGTCGCCCTGGTTCTGTGGACCTCCTCTGCCACCTGGACGGCGTCTTCCATTCCTTCCTCCTTCTCTGCCTCTGGAGGGGGTTTCACTAGGTGTGGATTGGAAAGCTCCCCGAGTCTTCCGGAACCACATTTTTCCACCTCTTTGCCCTTTGGGGTATGGTCTAGAAGGGGTGGAAAAACTGACCTCTACGGCAGACAGGGTCTTTCCTTCTTGCTCACACCTAGTGAGCGTCTCCTTCATTTTGGGCCCAAACAAGGAGGAGCCATCAAAAGGGGCATTAGTAAAGGAAGACTTAAAGGCTTCCGCAAAGGAGCATAGGCGCATCCAGGATTGTCTCCTCAGAGCAATCGCTGAAGCTGCAACCCTACTCGATCCTTCGGCTGCATATGAAATGAGCCACATGGATGAGTTAACGATAGAGTTTAGGGTATTGAGCTGTGCTGTCACCTTGTCTGAGACAGCAGCATCTGTGGTACCCTGTAGAGTATCTCCCAATTCTTTGAGGAGATCTCTCTGAAGATGGGTAAAATGAGTGAGATAGTTCAGCGATCGCATGGAAAAAGTCGCTGAACTAAAAATGCGCTTCCCGTACCTTTCCATCGTCCTGGAGTCCTTGTTAGGAGGATGAACAGAGGAAGATGCCTCAGACATTTCTTTCTTGGTGGCCGCCGCCACCACCATAGCGTCAACTGGGACTCCCTTGGTGAGGTACGCCTTATCCTGGGGGGCAGTGATATACTTATTGGGCCTCCGAGGGACTGGTTCCATTGTGTCAGGGGACTCCCACACCCTTCGAGCTATTAAATCCATTAACTCGAAGGGCGGAGTTACCCAGGAGGTGGAGTGTTGAGCCCCAAAAGCCTTCAGTAACACCGACTCATCCTCAGTAGGGGCAAGGGACTGCCAGTCACCCCTCTGTTTGAGAATTTCAAGGATGTCGGCGAACGAGACATCCTCCGACGAGGACCGTGGGGACCCCTCTGACTCATCCAAGTCGGTATCTGATGTCAACGATTCCTGTGGGGAATCAATGTGCCTCCTCTTGCACAACCTCTTCCTCGGGACATCATCAGAGGGGACATCTGGTGAAGCTGCCGAGGAGCAGGGTTCACCCTCTGGGGTTGACTGAGGCTTTGGGTCTCTACGCTTGGCGGGAACTAGTGGTGCAGAGACAGAACATGGACCTTTCGGGGAGGGAGAAGAAGAATGTGACGATGTGAAAGTCCTACCAGACAAGACCTTCCTCATAGCTTCGAAGGCACCGGAGCCCCAGGCCGAGGGTTCCACCGGTTCCGAAGAAGATGGTAGTCTCCCCGGGCCCGGAACCACGGGCTCCACTCCAGAGGACGGAGCCGAACTAATCTGCACTGAGGCACCGAGGGGAAGAGTCAGAATTGAAACTTTGGTTCGACTCTCCCTCCCCAGAACCGAGGAGAGATTGTCGGCTCCGAGACCCCTCGATGGGTACCGAGAGTGTCGAGGTCAGTGGAGCCGAAAGCACTAAGAAGGCTTCGGCTCAGGGGGATCAATGATCATCAGATCCTCGACTCCCTGCTCCTATGACTCGACGGGTCTCGAAGGAGGATCAACAGGTGGGACAGGAAGGGCCTCGAGCTTCGAAACCAACTGGGACGAAACCGCAATAAGTTTGGATAAGGCCATGTTCTCCATTAGTTTCTGCACCACTCGATCCACATCGGTTTCAGACAGTCTGGATGAATGGGTTGAAGGGGCCAAAGAGGTCACCGAGCTAAGGATCGATGAAGGGAGTACCTCTGACACTGGCTCCAAGACCTGGACCTCGACTCCAGGCAGCATCTCGGTGCTCGGCTCCAAGGTCTGTGGAGCCAGCAATCGAATCTTAGAAGAGGGACTTGGAGCCGATGACCTGGGCTCCGATACCTTCGAAGACTTCGACCCCTTCGAAGACTTCGATGACTGGTCTGCCTTTTCCAATGCCTCCTGAAACTCCGGCTTCAGGAGACTTTTCTCTACCAGTTTTCTGCATCTCTCCATCATCACTCTGCCACTAAACAAGTGGCAGATGGAGAAATCCTCCTGAAGATGGAGAGGGCCCAGACAGTAAATGCAGGAAACATGGTTATCAGTTATGGACATTTTCTGTCCACACTGGCAACGTTTAAAGCCAGATTTGGCTTTTTCTGAAATTTTTATCCAAAATAGCAATACAACTATATGTATAAAGTATACAAAAACTACCACTAACACACACTATAATAACTTTTAGTTAACTGGTGAAAAGAAAAGGAATTACCAGTACATAATTCTGACAGAGCCCTGACAGAAAAAGGAAAAATGGCCGAAGGCCTAGGAGCAGCCGCTCCCACAACAATCTAACACTAATTTAAAACAATAACCAATTGGTTATTATCGGTTTCCTGTTTACCGGGGAATTCATTTTGGTTATTGGTCTTTGTTCAACAATTTCCCGTTTCTTCCATTTTTTCTGTTACTAATTTAAAACAAGACACACACCTAACACTATTATGCAATCCTAATAATAAAACTCAACAATTTCTAACTATTTTAGTAAGATATATATATATATATATATATATATATATATATATATATATATATATATATATATTATTTTATTTTTATTTAACATTTGTTGACCTGGAATGTCCGACTAGTTTCCACAGAGCTTGTTTCCAGCGGAGGCTCGGGGAGAAACGCTCCAGATGCATGTCTTTGGAATGTGGGAGGAAGCCGGAGTACCCAGAGGAAACCCACGCGAACACAGGGAGAACATGAAAACTCCACACAGAAGGCACCCCAGCCGAGAATCAAACCGGAGAACCTCTTGCTGTGAGGCGACAACGTTAACCGCTGCACCACTGTGCCTCCCAATATATATATATATATATATATATATAGGTATGAAAAAATATGAAAGATACTGGCCCGAGCTCTCACTCGACGAGACCTGTTGCAGCGGCAAACTAGATCTGAGGGTTAGCAGCAGGGGATCATGGGATAGGGACTGTGCCTCGAGCTTCTCTTAGACGCAGAGCTTGGAATGTGCCCGACTCGTGTGTAAGAACAAACGGCGAGATCTAACAACTTCACATCAGTTTTTGTCTTTAAATGTAATCATTGTTGTTAAACTAAATGTATTAATACTATTTTGAGTATAGACAATTGGATATACAAAGAAAATCCATGCTTTATATTCAGGGTTCCTGAAAAATGAAAATTTTAAAGGAAGTTATTATCATATTAATATAATAGGAGTTAACTGGTTTGTTTTTGTTTTCTATAAAATAGTATTTTACTAACCAGTAAATGTTATTAGTAGACATTTTAGTATGATATGATTTTGTTAAATTACTGGATTTACACCAAATACCTCTCTGAATACCTTTCTATTTTGGCATTATAATTATTTATGTAAGAAAGTATTGTCTTAACAATTGAGGATAAGGAATATAATTCTAAATCTGTAAGACCAATACCACACAATGTCCAATCTCTAACGTGATGGTTTAAAGCCAGTCTAGGCTTATTTGAAACCATAAAAATCTCAGAACAAAGAATTATACTATTTTATATACTATTTTGGGAGTGGGAGGGATAAAGATTATAGAATTTTAGGAATGATAATCATTTTAATTAAGGACAGTCTCTCTTCCATAGTGAACAAAAAAATTATTCCATTTGTTAAGAGTTTGTTTTATGGAATTTAAATTATTATAATTAAGGCTTGTTATGTCTTTCACAATGTATTTAATTTCTTATCTATTTTATTAATATTATAATTAACAGGTAGTATTTAGTCTTATTCTCATTGAAACTGACACCTGATTTCTTCTGGAATATTTCTATTGCTTGGAATACTGAAATAACAGAAGAATTGCAATCAGTCAAAGTTAATAGGATGTCATCTGCAAATAATTCTTCTGGGGATTAAATCAGTATTTAATAGCATGCTCTGATATTTTCATTTGATGTTATATAATTTGCAAAATGTTCAGTAACTAGAACAAAAAACAACGGGGGCAGGGGACAACCCTGTTTAGTACCTTTAGTAATCATGATTGACTGGGAAGTATATGAGCCTATCTTAATGTAAGCAAAGGAGTTTTCATAGAGGAGTTTGATTAATTGTAAGAAATTATTTGAAATATTACATTCCTCCAGTACTAATAGTAAGTACTTCAAATTAACCAATTCAAATGCACTACTGATATCCAGGCTAACTAAAGGTAGTACTTTTTTTGAATTATTAGTATAATCAATTATTGATAGTATTCTCTTGATATTATCATAGGTGTTCATGTTCATTATAAACCCAGTATGATCATTGTTTAGCAGCATTGGAAGAAAATGTTTTATTCTAGATTGCCATGAATATTTTATAATCTATATTTAGTAATGAAATTGGTCTATATGAAGAACATTGTGTTGATTCCTTGTCAGCTTTTAAAATTGGGGTATTATGATATACTTCAAGGATGGTGGTACCTTCGTAAGTCCTTTAACTATTGAAAATACCTGTAGTAAAATACTCAAAGCATACTTAGTCATCATTTTTCTTTCAAAAGGCCGTGGTGGTGCAGCGGTTAGCATTGTCACCTCACAGCAAAAGGTTCTCCCGTTCGATTCTCGGCTGGAGGGCCTTCTGTGTGGAGTCTACATGTCCTCCCCACGGTTGAGAGACATTAAAGACATGCAGGTAGGTGTGTGTGTGAATGGGCATTCCTTCTTTGCAGGTTGGGCATCGGGCTGGCAACTCGGCACCATAAAAATCCACTGCCAATCATTAGCAGACGGGAGTTCCGCTGTGGCGACCCCTAACCGGGAAAAGCCGAAAGACTTTTTAGACTTAGTCATCATTTTGTATAATTTAGGTATTATACTGTCATTTCCAGATGCTTCATTGGGTTTTAATTTATTAATTTGAATTTTGAGTTCAGACATTGTCAAGTATTTTTATTTGATCCTCTGACAGTCTATTTTTAGTATATTTTTTAAAATGCTTTAATGGGATTTTGTGTAGCCATTGTTGGTTTGTCCAGAATATCTTCTATTTCAGTAACCTTATTTTTACTACTAGAAGAGTATAATTCTTTGATGTGGTTAGATTTAACAATCATTTTTGTTCTACTAGCCAATTTATGCATGTATTTAGTATTTATGGAATAATTAGTTGTTTTAATCTTTTCTAAATTTATCATACTTTTATGTTGTAAAATGTATAAATATTTACTGTTTAAGCTATTTCTTTCTTCTAAGTTATTTCATTTTTGACCATCTAATTTTAACTTATCAATTTTCTCATGTAATTCTGTCAATTCTTTGTCCCATTGATTCTTTTTGTGCATAACAACTTGTAATTTTGCCAAAAAGCTATGCTTTTAAAGAGTCCCATACAAAAATCTCTGAGGTGTTACCTGTATGACTAATTTCAATAAAAGTTTGAATTTCTTTATTAAAGAACTCCTTAAAGTCTTTCATATTGGTTATATATGCAGGAATTATTTTACTTGAGATGGTATTACTAGAATTCAATATAACTTCAAATTTTATCACATTATGATCCGACAGTGGGCAAGAGACTACTTTAATGTTATCTATTCTACTAGTGATCTCATCTGAAACATGTACCCTATCTATTCATAATTGTGTCACATGCCTGCATGAGAAATGTGTAAAGAAGAGTGAGTCTGATACTGAAAACTCATTTATATCTCTCATGTTATATAGGTCAGTGAACTCTATCAAAGCCTTGGGTGAGACAGGTTTCTTCCTTTTACAGCTAGTGTTGGTATCCTTGTCAGATAACATACAATTGAAGTTACCTGCAAAAATAATGTTTCCCTTTGACATTCATATTGTTTCCCCTAACTGTTGTGTAACTGTTTGTATTCCCAATCCAGGTATCCAATAGACATTAATAAAAATGTATAGTTTCCTTTGAATCTCTAAAATCACCAAACAAAGCATGCCTTTTTCATCACTAAATGTATTCAGGATTTTAGGCAGAGGCAAATAATTTTTCCATAAAACAGCCACCCTCTTCTCTTTTGTTTATAATGAGAGCTAGTCAATATAGAATCTTCTTCTTCTTCTTTCAGCTTTTGCCACAGTGGATCACCTGTCCGCTCATGATTGGCAGTGGAGTTTTACAGTGTCGAGTTGCCAGCCTGGCACCCAACCTTCCACAGAAGGCACACACACATGCATACACTCACATCTAGGGCCAATTTAGAATGTCCAATCCACCTACTGCATGTCTTTGGGATGTGGGAGGAAACCAGAGCACCCAGAGGAAACCCATGTGACCACAGGGAGGACATGCAGCCTCCACACAGAAGGCACCCCAGCCGAGAATCGAACCAGAGAACCTCTTGCTGTGAAGCGGCAATGTTAACCGCTGCACCACCGTGGCCACCCAGCAAGTCAATACAGAATACTGTTTAGTATTAAGTCTGTCCAAATCTTTTATTAAATGTGTTTCCTGTAAAAAGATAACTTGAGAATGAAATAGTTTAAAAAAATTGTATAAACTACCCCTTTTTTAACAATTATTTAATCTATTGATATTAACTGATATGCATTTCAAGTTGGCCATACTACTGAAATAGGAAAAAAAAAATATTACATATAATACCCTCGTACATTTGTAACTAATATGGTAATAAAAAATTATTGCTGCTTACTCATAGATACAAGTATAACATAACTGAGACTGTTAATAGTAAACTTTCTATCAAGAACAGTAGACACCAGAAAAAAGAATTAATTTGTAAACTACTATACGTGCATTGTTTTGTCTCCCTCATGGCGTTTAAAACTCCTGGTTTGAATAGTAATCCTATTCAAGCACTACCACCTACCCACAAATAAATATCTAACATCACTCTACTACTTCTAAAGTTATAATATATGAAAGGTGTAACTTATTTAACAAAATTAAAAGGAGTTAGTATATAATATATATCTTCTTATTCTCTTTTGGCTGTTCCTGTTAGGGGTCACCACATCCATAAACCTTATCTTAGGCCTTCTTCTTTTTCTCTTACCTGGCAGCTCCATCCTTAGCTTCCTTTTCCCAATATACCCAGCATCCCTCCTCAGCACATGTCCAAACCAATGCAATCTCGCCTCTCTGACTTTGTCTCCAAACCGTCCAACCTGAGCTGACCCTCTAATATACTGATTCCTAATCCTGTCCATCCTTGTCACACCCAGTGCAAATCTTAACATCTTTAACTCTGCCACATCCAGCTCTGACTCCTGCCTTTTTGTCAATGCCACCTTCTCCAACCATACAGCATAGCTGGTCTCACTACCCTCTTGTAGACATTCCCTTTCACTTTTACTGGTACCCGTCTGTCACAAATCAATCCTGACACTCTTCTTCACCCATTCCACCCTGCCTGTCCTCTCTTCTTCACCTCTCTTCCACAGTCACCATTACTCTGAACTGTTGATCCCAAGTATTTAAACTCATCCACCTTCATCACCTTTACTCCCTGCATTCTCACCCTTCCTCTATCCTCTGTTCCATTCACACACATATATTCTGTCTTAGTCCTGCTGTCCTTCATTCCTCTTCTCTCTAGAGCATATCTCCACCTCTCCAGGCTCTCCTCAACCTGGTCCCTACTGTCACTACAGATCACAATGTCATCTGCAAACATCATAGTCCACGGGGACTCCTGTCTGAAGTCGTCTTTCAACCTGTCCATCACCACTGCAAATAAAGGGCTCAGAGCTGATCCTTGATGTAATTCCACCTCCACCTTAAATGCATCTGTCACTCCCACTGCAGACTTCACCACTGTCACACTACCCTCGTACATATCCTGTACCACTCCTATATACTTCTCTGCCACTCCTGACTTCCTCATACAATACCACAACTCTACTCTAGGCACCCTACACTCATTTGCTTGCTAAATTGTAAAATATAGCAGATCTTGTAGTCATTTGGTTCTAGTCAATATATATATATATATATATATATATATATATATATATATATATGAGGCTAACAGTATATATATATGAGTCTATATAGTATTATAATAAATCCAACTATTTTTCAGTTCTGGGAAAAAAGACAATAATATAACACTGTTTATAACAATCATGCTATATTACTAATATGCTATTATATATTATTGATAATGTGAATAACTAGTTAATTATTTAAACTCAATTCTGACTACAAGACTGTACATGCTTGGATAGCATGGCAGACACACATGATATTTCAAAGAACAAATAAACTTATCTAAAAAAGTCTTTGTCTATTTATGAGGACTTGCATATACAATTATCATTCAAAATGTGTCTCTCCTATAACTAGGATATCATATTTATTAGAGCGTACTACAAGATATAAAATAGTAAAAGAGTAACTGTGACGTCTAAAATAACTAATATGTTCCCAAAATTACATTTGTACTGAAGGATAACATATGGTTGGCAACATACCCACTACAGTCTTTTTAAGAAACACATGAATTCTCAGTTTATCAAAATGACTGTGTAATTTTGTCTGACTTTGTGGAAAACATGATATTACTTTCATATTAGTCCCCCCTTTACTATGCAGACTTTCAATTAACTTTCAGAGCAAGAGCTTCTAATATTGCCATTTATTTGAGCTCTTCACTTCCTGCTCAGAAAACAATACCATATAGACACCAACACAGAACATCACCACAACTGTTGTCATAAAAATATACATATCTATTATCCATATGCAGAACAGGTTAACCTAGCAGGGGGCTGACATCAACAGACATAAACAAGATCATCCTCCCTTTTTAAAATTAATCAGACAGAATGTAATTTGAATAATATAACATCTTAGGATAAAAGTTGAATTGATGAAACAAATTCTATATTGTGTATGGTGCCACAGCACTATAAAATGTATTATACAACTTAGAGAGAGAGAGAGAATTACAGGTTTTACAAGTGTTAAAATAGTAATTTTGAATTAAATGTAATAGAGTGCAGGTTAATTAATTGAGCTTGTGTATCTGTTCTATTTAGTACATTTTTCTTTAAAGCTGTCAAGTTTGTTATCCATTCTGTCCATTTTTAAAGAAATTTCTTGCATGTTAGAAAGAACAGATTGGAGTTCTTTCTTTAAAGGCAAGTCCTGAGAGATTGCCTTTGAATTACTCATTTCACAGCTACTGCTACAGACCCTTCAAATGAATAATTTGACTGGAAAAATTGCAATATTTAGAACTTTTTTTAGATAATATCCTTCAATGTAGTATCAAATAACTGATTTTGTTCAAAAATTTGGTTTAGGATATTACAAAATAAAATTTACTGTCAGAAATAGAATAACAGAACAAGAAAATTGTGCTGCTAGCCTGTCAACATCCTGGCCACCCACCCCTTTCTAGTTTAATTCTGACATATCAAAATTTCCCATTAAGAATACCTCTCCTTTCACAACTATTCTGTAGAAGAAATCAATCACTTTCTTTTTTTTAGCACAATGAGGAGTTGTGTACACACCATCTGTAGATTGTCATGACATTTACAGATTTTTGGCATAGCACACAGTGCCTTCTTTGCTATATGCTTTCATATTTTCTGTTGCTTTCAGCTCTTGCATTATATACATGGCTAAACCTTCTCCTCTTTTATCTATTACATTTCTACTATAAATGATGCACCCTGGTATGTTTACACAGAGGAGTAGCTAGGACAAGGGTGTCCAACAGGTGGCCCTAGGGGCACAATCTGGCCTACCAAAGAATTTTGTCTGGCCCTTGGTACGTCCTACAGTTTTTGAATGGACAGGTACATGTTGGACATGGTAATGTGGCCTCCCTAAACCTTGCCAAGTGTGATAAATGTCCTCTGAACTATATGGTAAGTGGCTCCTGAGCAAAAAAGGTTGGACAGCCCTGCATTAGGCCATTTGGAGTCCAGGGTAAGAGACTGATTTGTCCCCTTGAGCTGAAGAACAAAAGTGAATGACATTTGGATTTCAGATTTCAGATCCTTCAGACAATGCATATTAATACACAACACATTATTCTAGCAACTTACTATAAGAGAAAAATTTTAAACATTATCCCTGATCTGATCTCCACACCAACTCCAAGCCATCACTAAATATGAGAAGCATTTGGGTTTCAGACATCATAGGTTCATAGGTTCATAGGTAGATACTAGGCTATCTGCCCTAAGGCATTTATAAGCCTAGCCAGAGTGTATTTGGCTTCCACCTCCCTATTAGATTAGCCTACTGTGTCTCTGTAAAGTAGGTCACAGAAGGTACCCTTTTAAGATTAGTTTACTGTGCCTCTGTCTAGCAGGGACACAGAAGAGATCCCAGGGGTGAATTTGCGATTTCCCATCCACGCGTCAAGATTTTGCTTGAAAGGGGTGAGCAAGGGGCTATGTCTAACATGAATTGGGATTCTATTCCAGAGTGAGGGGAGCCTCTGGGAAATGAATATGTTCCTCCAGCATGTCCTATTTATTTTTGTGCTGATTTTTAGGTCCCTGGAGTGTGTAGCTCTAAGGGACTTGGATTTTTTGAGGTGGAGCATGTCCATTAATTCTGGGTTTGACATGGCTTTGTACGTCAGGCATAGATCGCCTCTGAGTAGGCGGTAAGCAACTGAGTAGAGCTGGAGTTTCTTTAGTCGAGCTGCATAGGGCATCTGTTTGTAGCCCATGATCCTCTTGGTGAGGTACTTTTGGGGTCTCTCCAGTTGCTGGTGTCGGGTAAGGTACATCCCAAAAGGGGCATTGTATTCAATTATGGGCCTGATGAGTGACGAGTAGAGGGGCACAGTGACCTCTCTTGATCTAGATGCGAACCCTTTCGTGATAAGGTGGGCTATATAGAAGGTCTTTCTAACCACTTTGGCAATGTGATTATCAAAGGAGAGATTACTATCTACGTTGGTCCCCAAATCTCTAATTACCTCTTCCGTACCTAATGGATTACCACCTATGTGGTAATTTGTGGGCACCTTGTTTTTCCCAAAGGGGATGACTATGCACTTTTTAGCATTTAGCTTGAGGCCGTGGCTCTGGCACCAAGCATCCATCTCTGTGAGACCCTTTTGGAGGATGCTTGTGTCAGCTGGAGATTCGATTATGGCCCCCAGTTTGCAGTCATCTGCAAACTTTGTCAGCCATAATCCCCCGTGTTAGCCTGAACCTCAGAGAAGTATATACCGAACAAGAGAGGTCCCAGAACTGAGCCCTGTGGGACGCCACTTGTAACTGGTTTGGATTCGGACATGGTACCTGTGATTCTGACCATGTGGGTTCTATCTCTGAGCCAGTTTGCAACCCATCTTGTGATATAGGGGTTGATATTTAAGCTGGTAAGCTTATTTATGATGCCAGAGTTGGGTATTGTGTCGAAGGCTTTTGCGAGGTCCAGGTAGGCTGTGGGGACTACTTGCCCTCATTTATGGCTTTGGTAACTGTTTCAAAGAAATCAACTAGGTTTAAGAGGCAAGATCTGCCCTTAACAAAGCCGAATTGGGTAGGGTCCAGTGTCTGGTGGCTCCCAATGTCTTTGTTTATGAGTTCCATGATAATACGCTCCATAGCTTTACAGACCAGACTAGTCAGGCTTATGGGGCGATAGTTTCCAGGGTCCGTTGTGGCACCACCTTTGTGGAGTGGGACTACTGTAGCAGTACACTATTCTTTGGGTACATATCCTGTAGTAAGGCTAAGTTTGAACAGTGACTTAATGTGAGGGTTCAGTTCTTCTTGGAGCTCATGTAAGACGCAGCCTGGGACACCGTCCGGTCCCATAGATGCTGTGTTTTTTGCTTTGGAGAGGGCAGCTTTCACCTGTGCATCTGTGATGTCAGGGAGGTTACATTCAGTTGGGATAGGCATTTGCTCCTTTGGGGGGGAAGGAGGGGAGAAGTTTGCGCTGAATCTGTCTGCCAGGATGTTGGCTATGTCTGTAGGTTCGGTATATTTTGTACCGTTATGCAACAATTCAGAGCATATCTGGGAGTTTCCGCCCATGTTCCTGACATAACTAAAGAAGGCCTTGTGATTATCTTTAGTGTCTAGTGCAATTTTTCTAAACTGGCCTTTGATGGTTTTATGAGGGATCGAAGTTTCTTGCTAATACTGATCAGAGATGCCTTCCCTTTTTGGGATTTTGCTCTGTCATGTAGTAGCTTCCTCCTTCTGTTGTATAGCTTATTTATGGCCGGGGTCCACCAGACCGGTCTCCTGTTTTTGGAGGAGTAAGTCTTGGTTTTATTTGGGATAGCATGATCCATGCATTCCTGCAGGTGCTCATAGAATGCATTTGTAAAGGATTCTGTGGATTGGGCTGTATTATCCTCTGGCCCAGGGGCTTTGAAGGATTCCACCTCAGTCTTGAGAAGTGCAAAGTTGGCTTTTGAGAAATTCTTTACAGTGATTTCCTTGGCTGGGGGTGGGGACGGGATATGGATGTCCAGGGAAATTTGTTTATGGTCTGATCTTACCAATGAGGGGTTTACCTCTTGTGTGGAACATAGAGTCCCCATGTTGGTGATGACCAGGCCCAATATGTTGTTCCCTCTTGTGGGAGTGGTGATCAGTTGTTCCATTGCGTTAGAGTTTATAAATTCAAGGAACCGTTAGGTGAGGGTGTTTGGGCTTGAGTAGTTTTCCCAGTCAATGTTTGGGTAGTTGAAGTCACCCAATAACATAGTGTTTGGAGAGACCTTCATATTCTCCAGTGTTCTCAGGAATGCCAAGTGGGGTTCCTGTAATAGGGAGTGTGTTCTGTAGCAGGCTACAAACTGAAAGGCAGTTTTGCCCGCTGTTAGTTGCACATGGATGGTTTCCGATGCTTCGTGCAGTGCCACTAACCTGGAGGTGTAGGTATCTTTGATGAATATAGATACTCCCCTCCTTTTGTGCTTCGGTCCAAGTTTTGGGGCCGAAACGCATGGTATGAGTTATAACCTGGTAGTGCTGGGGTGCTCTCAGGAGCCTTGAACCAGGTTTCTGTTACTGCACAGACATCGATTTTCTCCATACTGAGGACAGCCTCAAGTGCATGCATCTTGAGGTTTAGACTTCTAGCATTGAGTAGCATTACCTTTAGTTTTTTTATCCTTGGGTTGTCTATGGAGGTGGGTTTGTCCTTTGAGCCTTGCCTAAAAAAGGCACTATGGGGGTGGCAGGGCCTTGGCCAGTATACGAAAGCCTAAGGGTGACAGGCGCAAGCCGTCCCTAGCAAAGCAACGTGGCTTGTCAAGCATGTCATCCCAGGCTGACAGACACTGGATCCCCTTTGAATGACACCAATACTTTAGCCAATTGTTGAAACTGATCATTTTGTCTTTATACTATGGCATCATTCTTGGTGAGGGCAAGATGCTACTCAAGGTCAGGGTCATACCAGCCTGGGCTACATGGTCACAGAGCTCCTCTATGTCTCTTTTCATGTAGTCCAGGGAGGTATATCTCAGGTCATTCACACCAGCATGGACAATGACGGAGTCATACTTGCTTTGGAGTGACCTGAGTGGTTGCATTATGTGGCGGATCCTGGCACCCGACAGGCAGCTTACAGTGATCTTCTCCTTGTTCAGTCTGGTGAGCGGGATGTCAGTGTGTCGGACAATAGAGTCCCTTATAACAAGTGTATTTGGTGTGTTGTTTGGCCTTAAGGGCTGTGACTGTGAGGCACACTGATTTTGTGAGATATATGATTCATGGGTATTGTTGAGGGGTGGCTGTTGCTTGGATATCTGCTTAGGAGGTCTTTGCTGTTTAGGCAGATTTTTATTTAGAGCCTCCGAGTATGTTTTTGTGTGTTTATGTGTTGGGTATGCAGATGCAATAGGTCTGTGTGAGACTGGATTTGTGGTGTGGGTGGTTACCTTTTCCTCCTGACTGACTGTGCCAGTCTTGGGTTGAGAGACCTCTGCCTCCAGTTTGGCTGTGTAACTGCATCTCTCACATGTATTAGAGTTTGCTGGAAGGAGGAGAGGGTTGTCTGTGTACATAAGGCAATTGTAACATTGCCTCAAAATTCCCAGATTCACCAGCTGCACTGGAAAGTAACATTGAAAATGACTCTTGGACATACCAGATTAGTATAGGGAACTGTTTTTTTTTACTGATCAGATTAGGAAAGGGAACTGATTTTTCACTTGATCAGGAAGGACCAATCGGGAGCCTAATACTTATGAGAAGTCAAGGAGGGTGTAGTGCTTTAGTTAGTTAGTGTTTAATTATAAGAGCTGAGCAAGTGCAGGGCATTAGAAAGAGAATAGAGTGATTACTTTGAGAGTTTGAACGGTTCTAAGGGAAAAAGTGAAGAGCAGACTTTGTGGAGCCTGGAATAGTTTAAACCTGTTTAGGCGGCGCTGCCCGATGCTGCTCAGTGCGCAAAACCGTGCAAATGAGAGTTGTAGGGTTTTAAGAGAGAGAGATCAAGGAGTTTAGAATTGACCCAAAATGGCCAATAAAACTACAGCTTCTAGGTAGTAACCACTCCTCCAGGGACAGGCAGGCTATTCAGTGTTAACCACTCCCACTGGTGAACACAGAGACTTCCCTGTAGCCCAAGTAAGCACTTGCCTTCTAGAAACTTCCAAACAGTTCAGAACAGCAAATCTGTAACTGAACTTTCTTAACTTTCAGAAAGTGGGAAAAAAGCAAGATTTTTTTGTGTTTTTTTCTTTTTGTTGTAGTTTAAAGGTAGCAGAGATACACAAGCAGCAAAATAATCACAACAGTGCAATAAATGACCCCACACTTGAGTGCTAGGCCAAAATCAGGTAAAATGCAGTTTTTAGAGAAAAAAAATGATTTTAAATGAAGTGCAACACAGGAAATGCAGTAAACAGGCTCTAGATGTGTTCCAAGTACTGTTACTGTTACAGATATAAACTTTAGCAAGCCAGAAAATGTCAAAAAGTAGGCGACAAAGCAATAAAACTTAACAAGAAATCAGAAGAAAATACTTAAAATCACAAAAGTGGCTCTTTTTCTTCTCTCAGCATTTTCTCCCCTTGGTAGGTGCTTCAGCAACAACTAGCAAGCCTGAAAATATGCCAAAACCATGAGGCAGTCAGGTTTTAAGAGAGGCAGATCAAGGAGTTTAGAATTTACCCAAAATGGCCAATAAAACTACAGCTTCTAGATAGTAACCACTCCTCCAGGGGCAGGCAGGCTGTTCAGTGTTAACCACTTCCACTGGTGAACACAGAGACTTCCCTTTAGCCCAAGTAAGCACTGACCTTCTAGAAACTTCCAAACAGATCAGAACAGCAAATCTGTAACTGAACTTTCTTAACTTTCAGAAAGTGGGAAAAAAGCAAGATTTTTTGTGTTTTTTTTCTTTTTGTTGTAGTTTAAAGGTAGCAGAGATACACAAGCAGCAAAATAATCACAACAGTGCAATAAATGACCCCACACTTGAGTGCTAGGCCAAAATCAGGTAAAATGCAGTTTTTAGAGAAAAAAATGATTTTAAATTAAGTGCAACACAGGAAATGCAGGAAACAGGCTCTAGATGTGTACCAAGTACTGTTACAGATATAAACTTTAGCAAGGCAGAAAATTCCAAAAAGTAGGCAGCAAAGTAGTAAAACTTAACACGAAATCAGAAGAAAATACTTAAAATCACAAAAGTGGCTCTTTTTCTTCTCTCAGCATTTTCTCCCCTTGGTACGTACTTCATCAACAACTAGCTAGCCTGAAAAGATGCCAAAACCACGAGGCAGTTGGGTTTTAAGAGAGGGAGAACAAGGAGTTTAGAACTGAGCCAAAATGGCCAATAAAACTACAGCTTCTAGGTAGTAACCACTCCTCCAGGGACAGGCAGGCTGTTCAGTGTTAACCACTCCCACTGGTGAACACAGAGACTTCCCTTTAGCCCAAGTAAGCACTGGCCTTCTAGAAACTTCCAAACAGTTCAGAATAGCAAATCTGTAATTGAACTTTCTTAACTTTCAGAAAGTGGGAAAAAAGCAAGATTTTTTTTTTTTTTTTTGTTGTAGTTTTAAGGTAGCAGAGATTTACAAGCAGCAACATGATCACAGCAGTGCAATAAATGACCCCACACTTGAGTGCTAGGTCAAAATCAGGTAAAATGCAGTTTTTAGAGAAATAAACAATTTTAAATTAAGTGCAACACAGGAAATGCAGTAAACAGGCTCTAGTTGTTTTCCAAGTACTGTCACTGTTACAGATATAAACTTTAGCAAGCCAGAAAATGCCAAAAAGTAGGTGGCAAAGCAGTAAAACTTAACAAGAAATCAGAAGAAAATGCTTAAAATCACAAAAGTGGCTCCTTTTCTTCTCTCAGCATTTTCTCCCCTTGGTAGGTGCTTCAGCAACAACTAGCAAGCCTGAAAAGACCTCAAATAGCAATAATGACACCTCAGTAAACCTACATTGGCTTTGATATTACCACTGAAAAATAAACAGCCTCTGCAAGGCTGAAACCCAGGACCCCGCACACCATAGCCAAAGTTATTTACCACTACGCCATGTCATATACTTGTCAGACTTCTATGTCAGACTTCATCCTTCTGAAAAACACACAATACTACTGCACAACATATTACTATAGCAACTTTCTTTGTTTATAACAGCAACCAATATTTTAAAACTTTGTCCCTGATATGATTTCTCCTCCAACTTGGAAGCCATTCAACGATAAGTATTTGAGTTTCAGACTTCATATCCTGTCTTCACATAATGCATATTGCTTATGACTGTAATCTGCTTGAAACTAGCATTTACTAAATGTTCAATGTGAATTATTATCTTGGAGCTTTTTTCCCCGGGCCTCTGCTGAAAATGGACATATATCCAGTCAGACTATCCCAGTCAACAAATGTAAAATAAAATAACATAAATAAATATTAATGCAAACACATTATTCTAGCAATTTTCTATGTTTATAACAAACAGCAATATTTTAAAGTTTGTCCCTGCTCTCCCCTCCACCAATTTCAAGTAGTCAAATAATGACGCAAACATCTGGGTTTCAGATTTCATCCTTTAGAAAGCTCATAGTAGTGTAATCAAAACATATTATAGCAACCTTCTACGTTTATAATAATAGAAAGAAAATCATATTTTACACTTTGTCTCTGCTGTGACTCCCCCCAAGTTGAACTCTGTAAATAATGGTATTTATTTCAGTTTCAGATGTCATATCCTTCAGAAGATGTATATTATCAAAACATATTCTAGCAACTTTTTGAGTTTATAAATTATAACAGCAACATTTTAAACTTTGTCCCAGAGCTCATCCCCCAAACTTCAAGTTACTAATGACAGACATTTAAACTTTCATTATACACACTTGATACTTCAGAATTAATATCCTTTGAAAATGTATACTAGTGCAAAACATGCAACTTTAAACACTTTAAACAGTAGTAGTACATTTTTTGAAAATCAGTGCATACTGTACTAGTGCACTAACTACTTTGCTAGCTACTGCTAGAATAATATGTTTAGCAGTTTGAATTGCTGCACTAGTCTAGTGCTGAAGTAGGTTAATGCTGCAGTTGTAATTGTTAAATCTATTACTAGCAGCAGCAGCAGCAAGGAAAGTAGTAACAAGTCAGCGCGAGCAACTTTCTCTAAAAAACTATACAGCCTAGCAATTAAATTAATAATCACAATAATAACAACTGCCAACTCTCTGCTCTGCCTGCTTGGACTGCTGCCCTCCCAGCCCATCCAGTGCCCACTCTCCAGTTACATAGTCCACTTGCTTAAACTTGCCTTGGCTAGCACCAGGTATGTTTGCTGCTTGAAAGTTACGTGATCAACTTCTTTTTTCTCTTGAAACAGGAAGCCAGATACAAAAATAAGCAGGCTCTTGCTTTCTTGACCTGGTCAACCATCCTGAAAAGAAATACATTTTAAAGTTAAGTAATAAATATATGTGTATATATAGAGTAGCACGGCAGCACCAATGCCATAGAAAATTGGATTAATGAAATAACTAGAAGAGAAAGAACAAAACAGGTACTGCTCTCTCACTATGGCTACCAAAGCTAAAGCCCAGTAACTACCTTCTTTACCCCACCCCTTCTCCAAGATACTCAGTCAGAAGCCTCTGGGGCAGTGCCTGAGGCTTATCCTTTACATAAAACATAGAGATGAGCAGATGCCCATGTAAGGGACATCTAAAGTGGGCAGGGAGCAGCCAGGAATCATGGCACTGCAATTATTGTAAACAGAAATTCTGAAAATAAAAAATATTAAGATGTATATATGTTTTTTAACATTCATTTGACGTGATTTGCAAAGTCTCTGAACTAGCACTTGGGGCAATTGCCCCCTTTACCCTACCCTATTCTTCTGTGTTTGCATCCTATTCATGGCTGCCTGTGTGCCATGCTTCTGTTCTTGCCATAATAGCAGTACAGTATTCTTCCATCTCGCCACTGATTCTTGGTTAAACTGTGGACACTAGTACTCATTATTTCCATTTTTTTCTAGTAAATGTTATCATTTTGCCTTAGGAGTTGTATGTAATCTTTACCAATTTTCGCATTAGTCACATATTTTTTTCTTGTAGAATTTTCTTACTACTGTAGTTTCTTTAATTAACTACCCTAATGATTTGTACAGACGTCAAGGTATCCCAGGTACCTTATTTTGCTACCCTCATACATCTCAACCTGTCAGCTTTCAAAATCATAACAGGGAGCCATCAAAAATCATAGTAGGGGCTCCAAAGTCATAGCACTCAAAATATGTATATGCATAAATTTGTGACCCTGGGCTTGAGAGTATAAATGTGTAAATCTACCCTTTCACCAGGTGCAAACTATAAAATTGGAACTCTTGTGGTGCTAATACATGCACACCTATGTAGCTGTACCAAAAAAAAGTATCCTTACTGCATTTTAAAAAGATAAACATGTCTGTTGTCTTGGCTTGCTATACATGCCAGATGTAACTAAAATTATACTAGAATTAGTATAAACTTTGCTTATTAATATTTATCCATGACATTTTCATGCAACTTTCACACATATATATTCCAGATAAATAGAAACACAGAAGACTCCTCAGCCTAGAACTGAACCTCAGCTCCAGGTATTTCTAACAAAGCTACACACACAGCCCCAAATTTTCTTCTAGCAATTTTCCAAACCTGTTTTGCCACCAGACCAAAATATTAATTAATAATGTTTCCATTTTTTTGCATAAAATACTCTGTATTTTTCAATGCCCTTTGTCCTTCCTTCTCATTATAACATTATAAAATCTTTGTAGTATGTATAATTATACATACACGTGATCATCAGTTATAGCCAATGTTATAGAAAAATAAGAGCAAAACTGATAACACCAAGAAGAGTAGTTCCAGAACCGCAAAGTGAAGACAATAGTTCGTAAAAAAGGTAAGTCCTTTATTAGTTGCCAAGTGGTAAAAATCCAAAGACAGTTGGTACAAAGCAGCAAAATCAGACCAAATGGTAAAATCCAAAGTCAGTAGGTACAGAACAGCAAAATCAGACAAGCGCTTTCGCTTGGAGAATGCCAAGCTTTTTCAAGTCAAAAACAGTTGCCTGCAGTGAGGCAACTGTTTAAATGAGGATGTTAATTAGTCACATGTTTGGTTAGAGCTGAGTTGCATTAAGAAACAATTGAGACTGTTTTGAGCAAAAGAACAGCCAAATAATAAAATGAAACATTAAAATGTGCATAGGTTAAATTGACATTGCATTGTTTATACATGACTGGTAAACCAAGTGAGTGTTATGATGAAATTAAAAACTTTGCTTGTCCAAAAGGTTTGGATAGAAATACAAATACAAATACAAGTGGAAGTTTAAAAAAAGCTGGGTGTGATCCAAGTGAGTTTGAAGTTAGCAGTCCTGTGTAATATGAGAATCAATGTAGTACTGTTATGTTAGCCTTAAAAATAGATGTTATGATGCATATGAATTTGCACTACTTGGTGACTTGGGGCAAGTGTGTTCAATGGGCAAAGAAACAGTGTTGAAAAATAGTGAAAATAGGATGAGACATGCTATAATCTAGCCCTTCTGAGCTTCAGAACCGAGCCTATACTAAGTGTGCCATTTAACCCCGGGGGCCTCCCTGCATCTAGCTTGAGTTGCCAGACAAGCTCCCTGTATTCCAAGGTCGATTCCCAGTCCCCTCCTCTAATGTTAGGGTTCACTTGTTCAAGGATCATGAAAGACAACTTGTAATTGGGACATGTAAGTGAGTGTTTGAAAAAAGCGTTGCTTTCCTTTTTCTTTTCAATGTCGTAAGTGTGTTAGATAGCCTTTTCCTGAAGTCCCTCTCTGTTTGACCCACATAAAAGGCATCACAGGTGGTGCCGAGCCCGATATAAACAACCCTTTTGTTCCACATGAAAAGTGACAGGGGGATCTGATACAGGTGTGTCTGGATGCAAGGTAGATGTGGGATTTGTTTGCAATGAGAGGACATTGCTTGCAGGCACCACATTTGAAGGTGCCCTTGTTGTTGTGAGAGTTGTGAGTAGTTGCAATGGGTTTTCTCTCGAAGATGTCTTTGAGGTTTTGCCCCCTCTTCCTCACAAAATTAGGTTTGTCCGGAATGATACTCCTGAAGTCGTCATTGCCAGCCAGTACAAACCAGTATTTGGATACAATAGTTTCAATTTGTTCAGAGTTGTCGGAGAAAGTGTAAATGAAATTGCCGTCCATTTCTTTGCTCTGTTGTAACATGAGGTTGGGGATCTGCACTTGCGTGCGTCCAAGCAGTGGGGGGTATAAGGAATCCCTTTTGGCAAAGATTTCATCTTTTAGTGAGTTGAGCAAGTTCTCAGGATAGCCTCTTTGGGTAAACATGTCATGTAGATTGTGGGTCTCTTCTAGAAAATCGGAGAGTTTACTGCACATTCTGGATGCTCTTATAAGTTGGCCCTTGACTATGCCCTTCTTTTGATGAAAAGGGTGTTGACTCTCATAGTGTAATAGACAGTTCGAAAAAGTGGGTTTCCTGTAAACCTTGGAATGTAGTTCCAAGGATTGGGCATCCCTATAAATGGTAGCGTCAAGATAGTGCAGATGTTCATGACTGATGTTGTGTGTGAAAGTCAGAAACTCTGTGGTACTGTTGATGTATTCCAAAAAACTCGACAGTTGGAGTTCAGTACCTTTCCAAATGAGGCAGATGTCGTCAAGGTATCTGCAATAGAAGGTGACAAACTCTGCCCAAGTGGTGCCAAAAATGTAGTCCTGTTCCCATCTGTGCAAAACCACATTGGCATAGTTGGTGGCACAGGAGGCCCCATTGCTACTCCTTTTTCCTGTTTGAAAAGTTCCCCATTAAAACAAATGTAGTTGTTGTTTAAGACTGTGCTCATCATGTCAATAATTAGATTGATGAAGTTGTTACCCAAATTCGTTTCTTTGGTGAAAAGTCACTAAACCAGTCTAGTCCTGTAGAGTGGGGAATACTGGAAAAAGGTCTTTGATGTCAATGGTGACCAGAAAGGAGGAGGGGGCAGTTGGACACAGGAAAAGTTTCAGAAATTCCCATGAATCTTTGCACACGTATGTGAGGGCATGGGTATGTTGTTTTGTGATGTGGTCAATGAACTTGGCAATAGGCTCAGTCACACCCCGCACCGAGACAATGGGTCTGAAGGTCAACGGACTGGTGCCCTTGTGGGTCTTTGGGATTCAAGATAACTGGTACAATTGGTTTGTTGACAAGTAGAAAATTGTAGAGTTTTTCATTAATGGATCCCTGTAGCAAACTGTCATACAAAGAGGATTTAATTTTTGCAAGTGCGATGTTGTATTCATTTCGGGACGTGAGGCAGTATTGGGTGTCATCATGCAGTACATGGTGCATGCTAGCCTCATAAGCAGACTCGTACATGAGAACCACACCACCACCTTTATCAGGTTTCATGATTCTAATATGCTCTTCAAACAACTTGTTAATGTATTCAAAGTCTTCGTGTTCAGGTTGGTTGAGTGTGGTCTGGGGGTTGTCGTACATGTTACGCAAGTCCTGTTCAATTAATTCCTCGTATAGCTTAAGAAGTGGGTGGGTGGGGGGATTGAAGGTACTCTTCCTACACAGTCCTGTGGGTTGCCAAGTTTGTCCTTTGAAAAAATGTTTGAGGTTGAGTCCTCTGGTGAATAACTTGAGATCAACTAGTAACTGAGCCAAATTTGCTCTGTTAGTGGGGACGAAATGGAGTCCTTTGGTAAAAAGATTAAAGGCTGTGTCATTAACCACCATGTCTGTGTAATTAAAAATAGTAAAGTCATTCTTGGTATAAATAGTGCAATTGGCATGCTTGGTTATAGTGGTATTGGAGCACGGCAGGATAGAGTGGTCTGCAGGTTCAGTACAGGGGGAGGTATCTTTAGGGGGATTTGCCACATCTTGGGTGTGGGTGCCTAGAGTTATTTGTTGGTCCACCTCCATCCAGTCCTCTGTGGTTTTGGTCCCCAGGCCCCGGCCCTCCCGGGGTGCATGGGAAAATCCTGCTCACGTTGTCTCTTGTCTTTTTCAGCCAAACGCTCACTTCTCCGTGGGACGTGGTGTGTGTCTGGCTGAAAAACGTCATCCCCGCCATTACCAGGAATGCTAGTTGATCTAATGGTTTTGGAAAATTTATTGTGACAGGGGTAAGCTATGTCATTCCTATATTCATCTAAGTCTCTATCGAGCTTTCTAATTTTCCGATTCATGACCTTATTACAAAAAGAATCTACATCATCGAACACCTTGTCATATTCATGTTTGACCATGGAGAAATGATTGTCAGAAATAACCAATTGGTGCAAAGCATTCAACTCAGTGTTTAAAATATTGGCTTTACTCTCGTATTCTGAGATCATTAACTTCATTATTTCGATCCCTGCATTATCAAATATGTCACACATCTGTCTGTATTGTACAGTGCCATGCTTAACATAATTAGGAAATTTGAAAAACCGTAGTCCCTTTGGGATACGTTTAACATTGATACATTCATATAAATAGTCTATTTCCATTTGATTGCTTCTCAGGCTATACAGTTTGTTTTTAAAATCATCAAAGTCACCTTCAATAGAGGTGGAGTTAATTGAACGAACAGTACCTTTCTGGAAAATAAAGGGTTTGTTAGCCCAGTCAGCAAAATTGAAATCCTTTGGTTTGTCCTTCCCTCGTTTGGTTCTAGTGAGGTTGGAGGACCTGGTACTGGGAGCGTTGTTGTGAGCGTCCGTATCAGCATTAGTTGTAATGTCCGGAAATGTTTTTTTGCTGTGTAGATCTAGTGTGTACGTTTTGTTAGCAAGAGTACCAGCTGAAGGTGCAGAGTTGTTAGAAACATTGTCGGCGTTATGCATGCAGCAGCCCTTTCAGCTCAGCTAGCATGCTAAGAACCTCATTGAACTCCGTGCGTGAAACTGGAAGTGAATTGTCAGCATCTTGAAGCAAGAGCGGTGTAGCAGGATCGAACGTCTCCACAGCAGCGGTCATGGTACAAAGCACCGTTGAAGAAAAATAAGAGCAAAACTGATAACACCAAGAAGAGTAGTTCCAGAACCGCAAAGTGAAGACAATAGTTAAGTAAAAAGGTAAGTCCTTTATTAGTTGCCAAGTGGTAAAAATCCAAAGACAGTTGGTACAAAGCAGCAAAATCAGACCAAATGGTAAAATCCAAAGTCAGTAGGTACAGAACAGCAAAATCAGACAAAGCGCTTGAGAATGCCAAGCTTTTCAAGTCAAAAACAGTTGCCTGCAGTGAGGCAACTGTTTAAATGAGGATGTTAATTAGTCACATGTTTGGTTAGAGCTGAGTTGCATTAAGAAACAATTGAGACTGTTTTGAGCAAAAGAACAGCCAAATAATAAAATGAAACATTAAAATGTGCATAGGTTAAATTGACATTGCATTGTTTATACATGACTGGTAAACCAAGTGAGTGTTATGATGAAATTAAAAACTTTGCTTGTCCAAAAGGTTTGGATAGAAATACAAATACAAATACAAGTGGAAGTTTAAAAAAAGCTGGGTGTGATCCAAGTGAGTTTGAAGTCAGCAGTCCTGTGTAATATGAGAATCAATGTAGTACTGTTATGTTAGCCTTAAAAATAGATGTTATGATGCATATGAATTTGCACTACTTGGTGACATTTTCATGCAACTTTCACACATATATATTCCAGATAAATAGAAACACAGAAGACTCCTCAGCCTAGAACTGAACCTCAGCTCCAGGTATTTCTAACAAAGCTACACACACAGCCCCAAATTTTCTTCTAGCAATTTTCCAAACCTGTTTTGCCACCAGACCAAAATATTAATTAATAATGTTTCCATTTTTTTGCATAAAATACTCTGTATTTTTCAATGCCCTTTGTCCTTCCTTCTCATTATAACATTATAAAATCTTTGTAGTATGTATAATTATACATACACGTGATCATCAGTTATAGCCAATGTTATGACTGTGTACAGATTAGATGTCTGCTTGAGATTAAATGACTGTATAAATACATAAATACATAAATAATGGGTAATGGCCTAGAAACACATTTCAGTCTGCTGCTGACAGAACCACATAGTGCAATTCACTTATTCTCCTGTCCTTTCAACTTTGAAGTGCAAGAATCAGAGACAAAAATCCCAAACTCAGGGACAGGTTTTAAACATTGCTCTTCCATACTTAGAAAGTTTCTAGAGTAACAAGCTTTGCATTAGCAAACATTTTCTGAAGACTAGGACGTCTGCAACTCACATCTGTCATTATTTCATGACTGCAATTCAAAACAATTTGCCAGAAAACCACACATTTAATGAAGAAGACAGCAAAGTGCCTCTCATCTTCTTTGCTCAAGTATTCAACAAAAAGCCAATAATAACAGAGGGCCAAAAGTCTTCCTCAAAAAAAAAGGGGCAGTTTCTGAAATCTTATTCTAATTAACATAAAAAAGAACATCAGGTTTTCCATGAACATGTACTTTCTGAAGAAAAAGGAGTATGAAATGCTTGCACATCATTGACTGTAATTCTCAATGGTTTGGCAGAAAATAAAATACATTTCAAAGGGACATGACAAAAATATGAAGCAAAATCAGGAACACTCTGCAAAATCAGGTACAGTTGAGAGGAATGACTTACATAATACCTCTGTAAAAATAAAAAAGCTCCCTGGCTTGCATTAGCCAGAATCAGTGTGAACACCATTTTTCTTAATTACTTTTTATTTCTGCTCACCTGGTAAATACCACCTGTCACTCTGGCTGTTTTGTAGAAGGAGAACAACACAACTATATGCTATCAGCCCTACCATAATGCTTAAATACCTTATTAGAGTGTGAGGTTTCTAGTAATACCTCATATTGGTGAAACTTAGCCAATGATAGGAAAGAGATCGGATGCTTTTCAGAATGTGAAATCTGAGCCCTCTACTAAATGCAGGTTGCTTGAAAGGTATGCTAGTACTTGACTACTGTAGATGTTTGCTAAATCTCTAAATCTGCCACCTATGATCTTGCTGCTCATGTCAGATAGATGCAGTTCATCACACCAATATAGCTTTGCATCTTTCTGAATGGACTTCCATTTGCCAGTGAAGACAAAGCTCAGAGTTTGACACCTGTTGTTTATACATTTATTATTATTATTATTATTATTATCATTATTTCATTTTACTCTTATTAACCAGGTGAGTGGCCTGGTGACAACAGTCTTTTCAGCCCTGTTAAGTACACAATCCTTACCCCTGCTGTGAGCAAGGAGTTCCTTTGGAAGTATACTGTAAGCACTAATGGCCTATATCACCCATTACCAGTTCTTCATATACTTCCTGCACTGCTGTGATCCCATTTCCAGCCTAGTCATCTGTCCCTACAAGGACATATAAAATCCTACTCTGCATGCTTGTCCCTGCCTATCTTGGTCGTGACTCCTGGCATGTACCTCCATGTCATTTTGTACCTCAAATTCTAACCACCAGGTTAGTGATTTCCCCAAGGCAATATACTTCCTTCACCTCTTGAAAGCTGCTGACATTCTGTAGTTCCTTTCTGTGAAGCTCTCTGTATCCTTCTTAGTTTATACAGATGAGATACCGTTGTTCAGACTTCTGTGTCAGGAATGCATAAGACTTGTAGGTAAATTTGGATGGATGAATCCCTGCTTCACTTTCGTAAAGGACTCAGGTAAATGAGCATTAAACCTTCCATTTTATCATCCTTCCCTCTTTGAAGATAACATCAAATGCCACTTCTCCCTACCTCATGCTTTCCAAACCAGTTCCTTTACTCAGTGAACCATTTTTAGTCAACTAGCACTCACGCAGCTAATGCAATAACTTCCTGTATGGAACAATGTTTGGCTGTCTTGTGGACACTCATTCTAGTCTACTGCTTCTCTGCTCACTTCTTGGTTACTTTTTTAAAATTTTTACTCCTCTGATAAATGAGATGTTGGGCTTAAATCTGACAATTTGATCCCTACTACTTAAATTAAATACAGTTATACAATACCATTTTTGTCCTAATCCTTCTTATTTTTATGTATCTTTGATGAAATAAAAACATAAAAAGATCTTTTCTGAATTAGAGATCATAATTCTCAGAGTTGTCAAAATTTATCAGACGAGTCCTATATAGTTCCGTCACTTTCCGCTTTTAGGAACAAAATGCATTTCAAACTCTTATACACCACTCTTGGGTCTAGGACATACTTCTTATATCCCTTCCATTTACAGCATTAGGAAACACAAAATTGTTTTAAGAATCCTACATTTACTTTGCTCCAGTATGCAGTTCCCTTCCTCTTTACCTTTTTTATTGGAAAGCTCACTCAGAGTCTGCCATAGACTGCTGTGAGGGAAAGGTTGGTTTGTTTTTCCTTATATTGCTTTCTTATATTTTGTGTTGCTTTATTGCTTTCTTCTGTGTTGTATATTATGGGGTTTTAATTGCATTCTGTTTCTATTGCATATTTAAGCTAGGAAAGACACCAAAGTTGTGTCTCTTGTGAGTCACACAGGAATTGATTTTTCCCCACACTAGTGGTGGTGTGTTTTTAAACTCATTCTCTCTCTCTAGTTGTCTGCCCCTTATGTTAATTTGACTACATAATTAATTCCTCTCCTCTTTCATTGGCTATTGTCAATAAGCACAAAGCTATCAGTCACTCTCCCTCAAGCTATTTAAATTTATTTGCCATCCCACTGTATTCCACAGAGCCAGAATAATGAGTGCCCACCCCATCCAATCAAACTTGTTCTTTTAAAATTAATAGTTCTCCCCTTAAATTTCTAAAGCTCAAGTTACTCCTTTCATAGCTTCCTAACTGGTTAGTGTACAACTAGAATATTTACCAATTGTTTTCCATCTTAGCTTTAAATCTGCAACATCTGGTCCAAGAATGCCAATCACTGGTGAGCCCACATTCTTTTTCTCAGCAATCATCTTGGGATTTATGTTTCTGGTGAGAGAAAATTGGTATGAGCTTAGCATTGAGCAGCATTCTACCTTCTCCAAGGATGATGGCACAATATGAATATGATGGATTTACTGTACATCAACAAGTTTAATGGCATCAGAGCCATCAAAGGCAGTGTTAAGGCATCAGAGACATTTACTAAAATTTGTGGTCAAATGCCATCAGAAATACTCAGTCAAGGGAACCAAACCTCTTTTGCAACATCAACAGACCAGTTTGGAGAGACAGGTATACCTCACAGACTCTCCATCCACATAAAACCAAGCTCATCTCCATCTATATTCAAGTGCAACTTAGATCTAAGAATGGGAAAGAGAAAATTTACCCCAGGACTGCCCTGTGTACAAGTAATGTAGAGATGCAGCTCCTAAATGCTTTATCCAGTGCACAGGACCCCTAAAATTAGCTATGGTATGATCCTAATTAATCTCAGTAGGGGTAATATATAAATTATTAACCATGGGATGGGTAAGGCTAATCTATAACAAAATGGGATAGGTTATTTTGAGCACAAAAAGGGAAATTGGTTAGACTTAAAATGGCCCAAAAGGGGTAGCTAGCTTAGTACTTCGCTATAAACCTATGAACAGAAGTTTACTGACTTTAATTGTCTTAGTTTCTGGTGACATTCTAAGAGGTGCAATATTTGAGAACATGGAAAGAGATGATCAACAAACTACGCTGCTTTGCCATGGATGGTCTGTAACTCACTCCTCTAGGCTTTTGAATATTAGCTAAAACACTGTACTCCCCCATAGTGCCTTTTTAAGCAATGCCAACCTGACCATCCTTAAGACACAGAAAATCAAAACCAAGACAATCTAAAGGTGCTACTGCTCAATGCCAGAAGTCTAAACAAGAAACTCCACTCCCTACAAACTCTACTCATCCTAGAGAATATTGATGCCTGTACAGTCACTGAGACATGGTTTAAAGCCAGGAAAAATACCTAGCAGTGCAAGGCTATAATGTAATATACTATAACATTTGGACCAGCTACTCCACAGGAATGGAAAAAAAGGTGGAGTCTTGATTTACATAAAAAAATAAATGTACCTACCTCAAGGCTGGTCAAACAGGATGATGCAATTGTGCTTTTCCACATTCAAATCACCGTATGAAAAAATACATACCACTTCCTTGCAAGCTATAGGTCCCCCTCTGTGATCTAGGAAACTCACAACACCTATTTAAACTTACTGGAGACACTAACCATCCACTCTATTACCATATTCATGGGCAATTTTAATTACTCCTCTATTAACTGGACTTTGTAAATACAAACTCCCTGGACCAGACTGTCACTATGCTGACCAGAGGAGCAAATATACTGGATGTGGCACTCACTAATATGGGAGAGCGCTAACACCCCCTAGTATAATTTTATCTCCTGTAAGTTCAGAACACAAAATGGTCTCCTTTGAAGTAAAAATAAAACCATGGACCCCGGCTAACACTGGAATGCTCAACAACTATTCTAAGGCTAACTTCCTACTATTATGTTGTAACTTGGTAAACTTTCAAGCTCCCCTAAACCCCAAAAATCACCACTGCCTACATGGAACTGTTCATAGAAACACTATACAAGCATGATAACAGCTGCATAGAGACAGCTGTACCCACTAGCAATAAGGGGAGAACTAACAAAAAACAAGCTAGCCTGATATTATTGCACCATCAATAGGTTGTATAACGGAAGGAAAAAAATCATGACAAAAATTAGGAGATGTAGCACCGCAGCAGGATAAAAGTACTCTCATCAAACTAAACAAACAACTCAAAGGACAAATAAAATCTACCAAAGCCAAATTTGAGGTAAATCTGGTCTCCTAGACCAAGGACAAAACCTTTAGCTATGTTCACACTCTCAAAGGCAATACACAATTGTGTGCAGGAAACACTACTTATGGATCCACCTACAATGAGCCAGAAGATATAGCAAACCTACTGGCAGACATATTCAGATCCAACTTTACCCCTCCCCATCTCACCTCAGGAAATACTATAAAATATAACTGCCCCAACTATCACTAGGGAACAGGTCCTCAATGCTCTCTCTAAGGCTAAGAACATTGCAATAATGTGCCCCAACAAAATTCCAGGATGCCTTCTAAATAGCATGAAACATGACTTATCAGGCCCTCTGGTATCAACAGCTTCTAAACAGCCTTTGCACCTCATGAATGGAAAACAGCAACTGTCATCCCTCTGCACAAAGTTGGCCATCTATGGACCCTGGATATTACAGACCTACTAAGTCTCACTTGTCTAATATGCAAAGCCATGGAATATGATGGAAGTTATCAATTATAACATGGAAAACCTCCTGACAATGGACCCATCCTAGTTTGGTTTTAATCGGGTCAGGTCATGCCTACTCAAGGTAACCTTGAGAAGGTCACCAAAATAATGGATGAGGGCAAAAACATTCAGAAGGCCTGTGTTGACCTAGCCAAGGTATTTGACACAAAACCTCACTTTAGCATTGTTGACAAACTCAGGAAGTTTGGTATAAACCCTGAATTCACCCAGTAGATAGCCAGATGGCTCACATATAAGACCCAGGAAGTTAGAATTGGGGAGTCCACCTCTACAAAGAGGCCATTCACAAGTAGACTTCCTTATGGATCGGTCCTGGGATTGCTCCCTTTTGGCATCTACTTCTTTGAAGTTAAGGCTTGTGTCTAGGTCCTCTAGCTAAGCAAATTAGGAGATGACTGGAAATTAGAAGCAATCATAGAATCCCCCCACTGACAATAATATTCTCCAAGAAGAGCTGACACAGACTCAGACTAAATGCCAAGAAATGTATAACAGTATCCTTTGGGAAGTTGGACACCCCTGGTAACTACCATACTGATGACACACCCCTAAAAGTTGACCTAGTGGTCAGGGACTTGGAGACACTTGTCAACAGTAATCAAGACATTGACCATCATGCATCTACAGTAACAAATAAATTATTCTATGTAGCACAACTTATAAAAAAAGGAGTGGCATCTAGGTCCAAGGAGGTCATTGGTCCACTGTATTCAGCACTCATCAGACCTATCATTGAATACAATGCCCACTTTGGTGTGTACCTAACCAGGCACATCCAAGAAGTGGAATGTCCACAGAGGTTCCTCACTAAAAGAATACAGGGAGTAAATAACGCATCCTTTGCAGACAGCCTCAAAGCCCTATCCATGTAGTCTGTCTCTTACAGGCTGTTTATGGGAGATCTATGCCTGGCATGCAAAGAATCTTTGGACCCCATTCTGATGGACCACCTGCACATCCATAAAACAAATAAGACCAGAATTACCCATGCTAAAGACCTAAACCTTGCCTGTCATATAAATAGGACCTGCTGGAAAGACAGATATGTATCCTGGAGACTATCCCTTCCCTGGAACAGGCTCCCCATCCATATGAAGCAGAGTTACTTCCTAACCCAATTCAAATGTAACTTGGAAAACTGGATTGGAACCTGGGTATCCACCCCTGGTTTGGCATCTATGTCTGTAATGGACACAGACAGACTCTAAATGATTTGTTTCTCTGAACCAGACCCCTGCTTATAAATGCTTCATCTCTCAGACTCCTACTTAAACTACCAAGAGTACCAGAACTTGTCAGAAATTTAGGCTAGACTTAAAAAGGCCCCAGTGGTTGTTAGCCTAGTACACACCTACGAACCTATGTATAACTGTTCCCTTTTTAATCTTTTTTCAGACTTCTGATACTGAGTTATTTTTTCATTCTACAGACTTGCATACGTTGTTTGTTTCTTTCCTTCTCACTGGCTTTCATGATGCTTTATTCACTGTATTTATTTATTGGCATCTGTCCACTGGGAAAGTCCAGCTGAGTACTACCTTTTTTCAGCTGCAGTATACAGGCATCATGGAAATTATTTGCACAGTTCCATGATTTGCAGTCAGTTTTTTTCATAAGCAACAGTTTCATTAGTCAGATATCTTTGAAATCAGTGATATGTTTTACAAACGTTTTTGATTACAAATAACATATATATATATATGTATATATATATATATATATATATATATATATATATATATATATATATATATATATATATATATATATATATATATATATATATATATATATATATATATATATATATGTGTGTGTGTGTGTGTGTGTGTAGGTTCACTTTATAATCTTGAAATACTGAAATATCGAATTTCAGTATCTCGAGCCTATAAAGCCGAACTTCCGAAATAGCAAAACCTAATAACTGCGAATCTGGAAATGTCAAATCCGTGGTTGTGGTGGTGCGCTACATGACATGGGATGTACCGTGTGCCTGATGTATGGTGTGGTGTGTGGATATGGCTGGAGATTAAGGTAAGTGAATATTTTTAAAGGGTTTTGGGTAGGGATTTGAGTGTATGTGAGTGTATTCGGGAGTTTTAGGTGTTGGTTAGGGTAGGTAGGTAAGAGTAGGAGTATTTGTGTGTAAGTGTTGAAAGTGGTTGTGTTTGTACATATGTGATGTGTGTATGTGAGGGAACTGTAGTGTGTGTAGTGGTGAGTTTAATGTCTTTTTCTGTTTGGTGTGACCTCGGAGTTAGTATATATATAAGTAGCGGGGGTGTGGGGGGCACAGCCCCCCACATGGGTGATGCAGGGGGCTTGCCCCCCCTGCTTATATGTAGGGTAGGTTTGTGTGTTTGTACTGTTGTGTTTATGTGTGTTTTGTTTGTTTGTTGTAGTGTGGGGAGGACGGTGTATGTGTTGTGTGGTGTATGGTGTGTTGACATTCGTGATTTTGAATTTCGCGCTTTTGGGGTTTTGGTGTTTTTGCTTTTCTGCTTTATAGTCTCAAGATACTGAAATTCGATATTTCAGTATTTCGAGATTATAAAGTGAATATATATATATATATATATATATATATATATATATATATATATATATATATTTACACATTTTTTTTAGATTAAAAAGTTAGAACAGACCAAAGAAAGGAAGGAGGGGAGGAGGCACAAGGAAGATAAAAGAGATGAGATGATAAAGGAAGGAATAGTTGTATAATAGTACAGCAAAGAGTTATGGCACAAATTCATGTAGCTATATAGCTATATTAATACCGGTTTAACTAGGGGTGGTGCAGGTGCCGAAACATTTACCTATCTGGTGTAGCTTCATTTGGCATTTAAAGTCTTAAAGGCTACAGACGGTTCTTAATTGGAGTGGGAATTGTATTCCAGCTATGAGCAATCTAGTGTGAATACAGGGAGTGTCCTGAATTGTTGTTAGGTTTAGCTATGGAGAGTAATGATTCATCAGTGGAGTACAGAAGTCTCTTAGAAGTGTAAGGTTGAATGGTGGAGTGAACGGATGGAAATTTTTCATAGCTGTGCAGTAATGTGAAGGCTGGAATTAATAGTGAGTGCAATAGAGAATTATTTAGCTTGAGTCAGTTTAGTTGTTTTAGAAAGAGGCAATGATGTAAACTATATTGTTGGTTGGTTGTGAATTTGGCTACTTTATTGTAGCATTGTTCTAGTTTGGCGGATAGAGAGGAATTGAGATTGGTTAGGATAGGAGCGACATATAATAGGGTGGGGAATAGAAAAGAAGTGGCTATGTTTGTCTAGAAGAGTCAGTATTCTATAGAGGCAGCTTACCTTTTGATATGTCTTCTTTATGGCTTGCTGAAGGTGGAGATCCGGTGGTGGTCTATAATAATAGCTAGTAGTCTGATGGGGATACCAGTTCTATATTGGTCTTGTTGGATGACAGTATATACAATATAGCTTTTTGGAAGGAAAGAAAGACAGAAAAATAGTTGAGGGTGAACAGTAGTTGTTGTTTACTTTTTTATTCTTTTGGATTCAGGGAGAGTTGTGCAGTCATGCTTCTGTGGAGGAGAAGAATTTTTGGGTGAGTGAGTGAAGCATAGATAGTTTCCTAGCAGCACATATTAGAGTGGCGTCATTGACGTATAGTTCCACGGTAGCCTCTGTGGCTGCTAATAAATACGTTAAACAGTAGTGGTCGTAGGATGATACCTTGTGGGACTATGATGGATATTGGAAGGAAAGAGAAGAAATCATCTTGCCATTTCACTGCTTGGGACCTTTTAGTGAGGTATCTAAGAAGTTAAGTGAGGAGGGTGATAGCCCATAGGAAGAAAGTTTAGTTAGCAGAATTTGATGATTGATTGTGTCAAATGCCTTGGATGTATCAAGAAATAAGGCTGAGGTTGGAAGAGCTGAATTTCTTTTGTAATTTTTTTTATATCTGTGAACCTCAGAAAGGCAGTGGTTGTACTATGTTTGTGTCTGTAACCATGCTATGAAGGAGAGAGGAAGTTACAAGAAGTAATATATGTAGTACGTTGAGAGCGAATACATCCTTTTGAGATTTGGATACGGGTGAGACAGAGAGAGAATGGCAATAAGTAAATAGTTTGTGAGCTTGGCTGATGAGCTGCCTTTTTTTCCATTAGGTAGGGATATATTTTTCCTGGATAAAGCATTTTTTTAAATAGAGACAGGATATGCAAGGCTATCTGAGCAAGTTTCAAGTATTCAGATGGAAGTTGATCAGGGGCAGTGTTGTTGTCTTACAAGTGAGTAGGTATTTTTTTAATTATAGATGTTGGCACTGGCGTTAGCATGAAGGTCTGTTATAGATGCAATGATTGGGGTAGGATGGCTAGATTTGTAATAGTTTTGTAGGAAGGGGGTCTATATCACATCATCGAATGCTGAAAACAGCAAACAATGATTGATCGACCCCATTTCACTGAAAGCTGAAAATATCGACAGCTCAAAACAACGATATCTTTCCCTAGGAAAGAAATCGCTGTTCCAAAAAAAAAAAAAAAGTAAACAGTGAAACCACATACACACCCACCTTAACCCTACTTCTAACCCAAAATAAAAAAGTAAACAGTTTAAAACATATATCCACCTAAATGAACCCTACTTCTAACCTCCCCCCCCAAAAAAGTAAACATATATACACTTAACTAAACCCTACTTCTAACCTGAAGGTATACACTAAGTATATTACTAGAGATGCACTTACCTTAACCCACACCCTAACCCTAAAGTCAGTAACTATTGCACATTTACGTTCAGGAGCCATACTGGATAAGGGAATATCTGAGACCGCACTATAGTGCAAAACACAGCAAACTAATGAAGTGGCCAAGTGACTTCTTTTCCAGGGAAAGAATTTGCTGAAAAGCCGCTTCGCTATTTTGCCTGTTCGCTATTTTCAGTTCGGTGAAAATGCATTCGATAGAATGCGTTTTCAATAACGTGATAGGGACCCATAGGAAGGAGGTTGCTATATTTATAAGATGTGAGTTGAATTTTGAAGCAATGCTTTGGGAGTCATTGGTTGGGGATGGGCTGGGTTGGACAATGTATTTATTGATTTCCACAAATTTTTTGGATTGTTTGATGATGAATTCTGGGTATTGTTGCAGTGTTTGCAATAGTTCACTAGCTGCCTATATTGTTGCTTACTGGAATGTTTGAGACTTGGTTTGTAGCCATAACATCTTGGCTTGATCACTAAGTTGCATGATTTTTTTTTTTTTTTTAGTTAACCAAGGGGCTGGATTGTTTTTAACTCTTTCAGTTCTTAATGGTGCCATTTAGACATATTATATTAAATGTGTCTAATGTTTCTACTAATTCATCAAGAGGAAGAGTTTTAACTGGAGTCCAACTGATCTGGAGCAGGCAGGAAGTAAAAGTTTCTTTACTGAGGTTAAAGAGGTTTCTGACTGTGTTATAGTGATGAACCTTGAGGGGCTGTTTGGGGTGTCTGATTATCTAGCATAGTTGCTGGCCACTTGGTATATTGGGTAGGGTGTCACTTGTTTGGCATGGATGTTAGATTCCATTCTAGGATGGATTCTTTAGATGTGGCCGTGTTAATTTGAGATGGAGTCTGGATCAATTGAGATAAGTCATATAGCTTTTAGAATTTGCTGGGTTTTTCCAGGGCTATCTTTTGCCAGTCTATGTTAACATATCCTAGCAATAATGTTTCCAGTCTAATGCTGACTGAGATCCAGGAGAGGGTCTTTTCCAGAATAGGAATGCTGTTACCAAGTGGTATGTATATAAATTTGTGAGTATAAAATTTGTAAAGTGAGATGAGAAGTTAAGTATTGTTGAAAGTGGGTATAGTAACATGGTAAGTGGAGAGATCTAAAACATTTCTGTAGAAAACAGGTACTGCACCTGCTTTTTTGGTTCTATCTAGTCTGGATGTATTTTAACATGGTGGGAGTATTTCTGTATCTTTGGTAATTCACTTTAATCAGATTTATGTGGCTATGAAGAGATCAAGGGAGTTATGGACTATAGGCATGAACGTTTGTGATTTTGTTAGAGAGACTTGTTAGCTTACTGTGCAGCATTCTAAGTTATAGGTTGTTGGAGAGACAGCCTGTTGCTGTTTTGTGATGTGTCATGGCTGGCTTGGTGGGGTCTGTAGCTATATGAGTGGGTCTGGAATTGGGATGCATATCCCCTCCCAGTATTACTGTCCAGTTAGCAATGTGGCTTTTGAAGAGCCACTTATATTTGGGATTCAGTTTATACATGATTCTGGATAAGGGTGGACATGCAGCTTGTCTGTATTTCATGGTGCTAATATAATTCATGTTGAGTAGGCTGGAGGAGATAGTAGAGAAATGTGTTATGGTCTTCTGGTTTAAGTATTGTGTAGTAGGTATAAGGAAGTAACACGTAAGAAAGAGAGACTTGAGATATCTGGCTGATAGTGTGAGTGTAGTGAGAAATGCTAGTGATAGAAGATGAAATAGTGGCATATTTGTGATTTAGAAGGGTGGATGATAGGTGACGGTGTGTGGTGGAAGCAGTGTGGAGGGATGCAGTTATAGGTTGTAGAGATTTACTGGAGGAGTAGAGTGGAGTAAGTTGATAAGAGGGAATGATAGGTAGGTATAGGAAAATATTGATTCAAATGAGAATGACTTTATATGGTGAGGAGTCTGTTAACAATGTAGGATATGTATGGTAAGGAAGGATAGTAAGAAAAAAGTACTAATTGTATTGTGTGGACATAGAGGGATTGAAGCTGGAGGGGTATAAGCAGTAGAGAGAGATAAGGGAAGGCTGAGAGAGCTATTACAGGAGGAAGAGATGAGAGAGAAGTACTAATCTGACTGTTGTATATGAGAGACGGTTGCAGCAATGAAAGGAAGAGGGGGTTTGCCCAGGAATGAACTCGAGGTACAAATGGGAAGGGGTCTAAGTAGGAGAGGATATAATCTCTTTTATCCTTTATTTTTGATTCCCTCTTGTCTAGAGCTGTCACTGAAGTGGTCACTGTATTTTATCTTTAGTTTTCCTTGTGCAGTTCTGAGATTTGCTTTCAGCTGTCCATGTTTACTTATGCTAAAATGTTGATCTGAGGCAAGATCTTTCTTCCACCCAGTCACTCTGAGAGATGGCCTAACAATACAAAATCTGTTATTCCAAAATTAAGCCCTGTCCAATGTGGAGCTAGCTACTGTTCTTTCTTTCTTTCTTTGTCATCCCCAGAACTAGACAGCTAGTAGACTGGACAGCAGGCATTATGGAGAATTACTGCTTAGAGAAAAGTTACTGAACTGTGTTGCAGCTTACTACCTCCAACGTTCTTTCCAGGACTTGTGTCTCTCTTTTTCTTACCTGACTGTAATATGTGTGCTTATGTATATGCAATAATGGCATGATCATGAGTTAAACATAAATATAAATCCTCAGCAGACACTCCTCTCAGCCTTTTGGAGTCTTCTCTTTTTGTGGGTAGTTACTGCAGCCAATTCACACAGCATTAATCTCTTCAACAATCTACAGACATATAAGTAATGCCTTTTGGAATGAATACCTTGTCTTTTCAAAAGCTGTATCAAAGTCCCCCATGAAGATCTGAAATGCTGTAGGACAGATTTACAGAAATGTTCATCTTGTAAAATATCACACATCTTCATGAATGCTGCAGAATCTGTAAAAGTCAAGCTCTCAGCATACAAAACCACAACAGCTAAGAGCAGACGTGCTGGGCCAGGTCATTACTCGTGTGTCTATTCTGTCATATTTATGTATACGTGTGTATGTACATATATACCTTTTTTCAAGCTACACTATTTAAAGTGTCCCATCACAATTTTCTGTTTTACTTAGACACTGTGGCCTGCAGAGCTTCCAGTGCCTTGATGCATTTTATTCCTGTTACCCCTGTTATATGATGAAAGGCTTGAAATTAAATGTTTTTTTTTTAAATAGTATACTTTCCTAGACAACATCACTGTAATATTCATTGAACTTTGCTCTTGATGATGTCAATGTAGGCAAAGAGTTGGGGTGCATTCATAGATTTTAATGGATGCATCACAGTGCATGCATAGGGGCCGTCCATTAAAGTCTATGGATGTACCCAACAAGTCACCAAAGGATACATTAGAATTATGTGGGCACATCCTTAACAGAAAAGTTTATGAAACTTTTAATTAAGAAACATTCCACATAATATCATGATGGGGTTAAAAAATGGATTGTGGAACTGAGTTACAAAGTACCGTGATGTATTCTTAAAATGTAATGTCCCTGGGCCTCTGCTGAAAATGGGCTACCACCCAGTCAGACTATCCCAGTAAATGTAAGTAACTAAATAAATAAATGTGACACTTTAAGTACTAAACACTGTGGTTTTGTCAAGCTGCAGTTTAATTACCAGCTACACATGTCCGTGAAACTTACTAACTTAGCAAGTCTGTCCTGTTAACTTGTACAGTACTGTCACAAATAATAAAAAAGAGCCATGTTCCCAACAGCAAGCCTTTTAAATTCCTCATTGACTAAAATGTGTGAGTGAGGAAAAACATACATTTTTGATTAGGCAGAGTGGGAGCACATAGTGAAGCTGAGCTAAGTTCTACAGAGCTTGTTGTGAAAAAAAAAGTGTTATACTCACAGACTATGATAGATTAAAATTGTTGGTAAATACTTCATTTTTTACCAGCAATCGAATAATAAAACAGTAGCTGGTAAGTAACCTTCTGAAGGTTTTAATTTGTTAATGTACTTAGCCATCTGTGCATATTTTCCTTTCAGAGCCCTCCTTGGACTGCACACTCCTTCCTCATTACTTAATACATATCATCATCTTCCTTCTTGCAGTTTCACAGTGCTAACACACCATCTGCTTCGGTGATGTAACAGCATGCCATGTTGCTTTTAACTGCTTATATTTTATTGTGCCCTCTTTATACAAATTTTGTAAAACGTGGTTTAATAAAATGGTTGCACTGATGCAAATGAGACCCACTTAGCAAGTATAAAAATAAGTCAGGCAATGCAATAACATCTAGGGGAGGGGATAAAAAATAGCTGTCAGTACAAAAAGAACACCTGCAGTAAAAGCGTCAGCTGTGGATAGGTGTTGGGGGTGGGGGAGTGTTACATGTTCCAAATACATCTTCAGTATCCAGGGCATTGCATAAAGAATTGTTAAAAAGATTCTAAGCCTAGGAAATCTAGTTTTTATGTCACACTAATATTTTCTCCAAAGATGCAGAACTGCAGAACAGTGATACAGATGGACACTGATAGGCTAGTTTTAGGACAATGTTTCTCTAGTAAAGAAATAGTGCAGACATATATAAGAAATATACTCAGTGACATGACGCATCACAAATTCAGTGTTTTATAACAGTCTGCTAAAAACAGTTATATTTTCTTGTCACAAATTAATTTTTTCATTAATATTACACCTTCTTTTTTTTGTATGATATTGCTTTAATGCATAAAGGGGGACATTTTGTTATAGGGTCAAAGTACCCAACGTTAAAAGGGTTAGCGTGTGACTTCTTAAAGAAGGAAATAATGTGGTCTATGGCCTACAGTATTACAAGTAAATCATCGCTAACCTACCGAAGCCTTGAAAAGAGGAGCTTAAAGAAAATGGGCTGATAATAACATAAGAGTCTCAGACCTCATTTATTTTTTTCTTCATTTAATTTGTTGACCTAGTAGATTAACGAATCTGTAGAGAATGGGATTCATCTGTGATCTGGGCCACGAAGTACTGAAGAATTTATAACTGGGGGAAATATTAAAAAAAAAAATCTGGCAGTATTTAAAACTAGCAGTATAACTTAATTCAGTACAGCAGAGAAAAATTCTGGGAATTACAGAATGTGTAAATTAGTAAGTGATCAAGGTGAATGTTCAGAATAAGATACACCAAGATACGCATTAGCAAGCAGCACCCTCAATGTGACACCAGCATGGCAAATGTAAAATGCACCAGACCCACTTATAGAGCACCAATGGAGGAGAAAACAGTAGTTCATACTGTGGGAGCTGTAGTTGTCAGACTTCTGTACAAGATCCCACACTGATGAGATATGGCTTCCATCTATCACAACCCCCTTTTCCACAAGAGGATGGAGTGTCAATCATCTAGATCCAAGGTTCACACAGCTGGGTGGTTAGCCCTGCTGTGACTGTTTTTTCATACCATTCACTTGCACATCCACTCACACCTAAGACCAATTTAGAGTATCCAATCCACCTACTGCATGTCTTTGAAATACAGAGGAAACAGGAGCACCTGGAAATAACTCACACAATTTCAGGGATGACATGCAGACTCCACACAGAAGGCACCCCAGCCGTGAACTGAACCGGAGAACCTCTTGCTGGGAGGCAACAACACTATCTACCATGTCACTGTGTTTATTGCCTGTGTATTGTTTTTCATTGTTGATAGCTCTCCAGAATATGGCACTGGAATGCAGCCTCATAGGCTCATAGGAAGTTACTAGGCTATTGGCCCTGAGGCCCATACAAGCCTAGCCAAGAATTTAGCCCATGTTCCAACAAGTCAGCACCTGACACAGAGTATAGCTTAGCTGAAGATACCTATGTAATTGTATAAGGCAAATTTTGCCCCATAGGTCACTGCCTTTTCCTAAACTGTGCTTGCCCCTACCACATGCCCTTGCACATCATATTGACAACGACTCTTGTGAACATCTGTGGCAGCAGTTATATGGTGGCAGGAGTTCTGAGTTTCAGATGGAAAAAAAAATGATTACTAACAGATGAATATACATTATGCAAGTTTTTTTTTTTTTTCATTACATCCAAAAGAAGTATAGTTGAGAAGTACATGGCCTGAAAGAAGCTGCATTTTTAATGTATGTTTGCCAGTAGTTAAAACTGACTGATTTCAAAGGGAAGGAGTCCTCTTGCTGGTGGTGGTGACTTCATGACAGGTCTTAGCAGTATGGTCAACTCTGAGATGAAAGTGTTAGTCCTTTGTGATGATTAGTATATGTTTTTAAGAAGACACTTTCTTAGCAGGAGTGAGTCTGTGGATACATTTTTCTTTAGAAGTAATAATACTAATACAAATACACTTTATTGTTGTCAGAAAGCCAAGTCATGCAGCTTTTTTAATATTATAGTGCTATTTTGCACGATTAGATTTTTTAATAAAAGCCAAACACTAGTAGATAAAGAAAGCAAGTAAGTGCAAAGAGAAACTAGAAAATCCAATAATCATTCAGATTAAGACAAGCTGTCAGCTCTCCTACCAGTGTTTGAGGAAATGGGTTAAACTATGTTTTCTTCACAGTATCTTTAAAATCAGCACACCACTTAGTAAAGAAATGCCCAGCCATGTCTACAGCATACCTACATGTGCATAAATGAAAATGATGTGCCTGAATTTGAGTAATTACCATGACCAAGACCAGTTAAATATCCAGATTAAAACTGATTAAGAAATAAACAAGTATTAGCAGTGAGACTGCCGTAGGACAGCTGCCTTGGTAGACTAATATGCTCATATATATATATATATATATATATATATATATATATATATATATATATATATATATATATATATATATATATATATATATATATATATATATATATATATATATATATATATATATATATATATATATATATATATATATATTAGAGCTGAATAATTCAATTTTAACTGCTATAGTGGCAGAACAGGCAAGTATAAACTTAAACTATAATACAATTATTGCTCTGGTTGCTTTGGAAATGTCTTTTGAATCATCCCAAATTGTAGGACTTTTATTTAATATTTTTCCAGCAGTACTGGAAAAAACTTGGATAGCTATACTTTTTGATTCATACTGGGAGAACGTTGAGTCTACCTATACTTGACTTGAGATCCAGTAGTCTTTCCTATATTTAATAGTCTCAGATAGAACGGCCATTGGCAGCATATGGATCTTGCCTGTGAAAAGTAAATGGCTATGAGAGAATGATCAGTCTGTAGACTGTGCAGGCCATGCACAGAACTACAGTGATGTGTTTTGCCATGATTACTGACAGCAAAATGAGATATTCTGTTATATACTTATTGAAGCTTGTGATGCAGAGATGGCTGTAATCCACTGAGAAGATGAGCAGGACAGAGGAGAGACAGGATTGAGTAAGAATTTGCAGTCAACAGCTGAGTAGTGGTGTAGCCTTTCCAATCCCTTACTTAGACTAAATACAGCTAGAACTCCAATTTTATCTGATTACTTAAAAAACACAGAAAAATAAATGTGTTTTGCAGGGGTAGCAAACCCTCCCTTTGGTAGTGAGATCAAGGCTGCTGCACCTCCTATTTGGGAATGGGGGGTACAGCCCCATTCCTGGGTGGCCATGGTGATGCAGCAGTTAGCATTGCCATCTCACAGCAAGAGACTCTCCGGTTCGATCCTTGGTTGGGGTGCCTTCTGTGTGGAGTCTGCATGTCCTCCCTGTGGTCACGTGGGTTTCCTCTGGGTACTCCGGTTTCCTCCCACATCTCAAAAGACATGCTGTAGGTGGACTGGATACTCTAAACTGGCCCTAGGTGTTAGTGTGAGCATGTGTGTGCCTTCAGTAGAAGGTTGGGCTCTGGGCTGGCAACTCGACACTGTAAAAACTCCACTGCCAAACATGAGCGGACAGGTGATCTGTTGTGGTGACCCCTAACCGGGAAAAGCCGAAAGAAGAAGAAGAGTACAGCCCCATCCCTCTTACTTAATGCTAATTCCACCATTGCACAACCATGGAGAAAAGGTAAACAATCTGCAAAGGTGTTCCAGCTCCCTATATCCAGCATTCTGCTTCTTCTACTGAGACACTATTGCCAGACTGTACTTGCAGTTCAGATAAAGCAGAGAAAATAAATTCCCTGATTCCTCACTCCTATTTTCTCACAACAAAGGTTACCATATGTGAAAGCATACTGAATGGCAAACCTCCACAAAGCAAAGTACTAACAGCTGTACTCACTGTTAATGCTTTTTAATGTGTTTAGTCGGATGGTCACAAATTCAATAAATATGAATGCAACAAATCAGCATGCGCCCACTCTAATCACTAGGTTTAATAGACAAAATGATAAATAAAGCACAAAAACAGCATGAGAGTATAAAGTAATAGCACATAAATAATATAGTACAAAAACTACTATCAAGTATCCTGTATTTTGTTTTATCACTGAAAGCATTTATTGAAGCAACATATATTACACATAAGAAGCAGTCATAGTATAGTTAGGCAATGGTATAACTTTGGTGTAAATGATGCAGGCAGCATCCTTAATTCAAAGTTTCTCTGACTGAGTATGACATAATGCTCATTAGTAATTACGAAGGTCCTCATCTTGATGTATGTCTGCTGCTGGATACCATAGCTCTCAATCTATCCTGAATTTGCCATTTTGTGGCAAAACACTAGAAAGTAAAATCCCTAATCATTAAATCACATTTGTGATAATAGTTCAAATACTTGTTATTCTTCTGAAGAGAAGTATGTTAATACAGATCCTTTTATTTCAGTGGTTTCTCTAAGTGAATAATAAAGCTGAGAGCTATGCTAGGTGTCATATTTATACCACTTTGGCATTGCCTACAATACCTTTTCTCACAAATACAGAAATCAAAACAGTCAACAACTTTTACTGGTTCAAGCTGTCTCTCTAAGGAACCTGCATGTTCTTAAAATGTAATAGTTCACATAAGAGGGCTTCATCTCTCTCTCTCTGCCCTTTGTCTGCTGAAGACAGTTAGACTTTTTAAAGCTAAAGTAATTTGCTTTCCTTCTTTCGTTACTAAAAGGTACATATTTACTCCCACTTGTAACTTCTAAAGAATTCTACTAATAATCCCAAATCATTTGTCAACAATGAAAGCTCACACAATCAAACAAATATTTAGGTAAAAGGAAGTACTTCAAAAGACTCAGCATAGATTTGGGGGAAATCCAAAGCAACCTCATTTGAGCCTATATTTGATCAAGTTTGATCACTATTATTTCCTTTTAAATTAACAAACATAAATAAAAAAGAGGGCTCCATTCAAAGGTAGCCCAAACTCTTTCTTTTTGCTAACCGTTGCAAAGGCAGTTGTCTCACTGTTTCCCTCTTCCTCTCCCCATACCAGTACCAAGGAGGAAGAAGTTGTGTTGTCACCCAGTAGACTGGTGTAACTACAGGCATATGGCTTACAGTATCTGTTTCTTCAAACCAGGGACTAGACTGTCACAAGGCAGATCACAGGCCTACTTTCTGCCTCTCTACCACCACAGTTGTCATTTCCCATACTTTAACCATTCCTACAAAGAAAGCAGTTTAAAGAGTTCATCTGTAGGGATTTTTAAAGTTTAATTAAAAAAATATGAATGCCATAGGAGGAAGATTGTTGTTAATGTTCTTTGTTTGATCACTGTTGCAGTAGGCATAACTGAAAGGGATGTAGCCTGTCAGGGACTGGACATCTATCAATCTACAAAGCTTTGAGTGCCTTCCTTACAAACCATACATCCACACTTATTGTGAGAATTGAGCCTGGTATAAGAGGGACGTATGGACAGGCCATAAATTACATCTTTCTTGTGGTACATAGTCTTTATGCATCTCCATCCCAAAGAGGCAAAGACTTTTATTTAAGAATTTTCCTGGTTCCCAGAAAGCAAGGCACATGGAGACCAATAACCTTCAAAGCTAAACAGCTTTCTTTTGTTACTAAAATTCAAGATGCTTTTCTTCTCTTTCACAAGGACTTTCTAGTCATTCTAGTCCTTTTACTGGTTCAAGCTGTCTCTCTAAGGAACCTGTACACTCTGGTTTATGTAAAATGGTAGGGCTACCTGAGTTTCTTTGCCTTAGAACTGCACCTTCATTTTACATCTTTACCTTTTCTTTCTACACTTCCAAGAGTTTTCACAAAGTTCTTAGTCCCAGTCAAAGCCTTTTCTTGAATCTGCTTCATGAAAACATGTTTATGGCAGCAGAATTCCTCAAAATTCTGGGTTACATTGTTTTGTTCATGGTAATGGTACCATTTGCGAGACTGCACATGAGGGAAATCAAAGGGTTCGTCAAATAAATCTGGATACATTCATTTCTTTATTTTCGAATTTTAGTGCTGAAATTTATCAAGAATGAACTCTTATGGTGGGCCAATCAAGTCTTGCTAAATCCAGGCCTTCCATTTTCTCCCCCTCCTCCTGCTTAGTCAGTCATGACAGATGCTTCAGACTTTGCATTGGGGGTGGGGGCAGTCTCTCAAAACATCAGGGTCTAGGGCGAGTGGGAGTCTCATTTCAGAAAGAAGCCAATACACCTCAAAGATATGATATCTTTAATAAAAGCTATCAAAGTTCTAAATCAGTCGTGGATCACTGGATCCCTTTTAGTGATAACAGACACCTCACCTCTACAGTGCTTTAGTATAGAAACAAATAAGGAGGAACAAAGTCATACCCCCTGAGCAGACAAGCCATGATTGCTTGGGATCTGGCAATACAGAGCAACTTCACTATGTAGGCCAAATACATTCTGTCAGAGCTGAATACAATAGCAGACACTTTGAGCAAATCCAGGTTGGAGTCTCATGAGAGACAGAATGCTATAGCAACAGGTTTTCCAGGACACTGTCAACCTGTAGGGAACTCCCAAAGTAGATCTGTTTTCCATATATCTCAACAGATAAACCAGTTCTGTTCCAGAACATCTTGTGAAAGGCCTGGAAAACAGATGCATTTTTCCCATTGATGGTACTGTTCCTCTACACATTCCCCCCTTTCCTCTGATATCCAAGGTCCTTTTAAAGGTTAAGATGAGCTTGCCAAAAAGGCTTCTGGATACTTGATCTTGGCCCAGACAACTTTGTTTTTTCCTTCTCATGCATCTGGTTAGAGGCAATTACCAAAAACTTCTCAGAGTAAATTTACAAAGGACAAGACCAACATTCAAAATCTCGACATGATAGTTTGAAAGATAGTTTTCTGGCCCCATTTAGGCACCTTTTTTCTCAGGAAGTGGAGTAGGTATTAAAGGAGGTTAGAAAACTTTCTACTAAAAATCATGCTTAGCTAAATGGAAGTGTTTTTTTTGGTTGATGCCATGAAAAAACGATCCATCGGGGGGGAGGGGTCAGATTCTCTGGTTATTCAGTACCTTTGCGAATTGCTCATTTCAGGCCTAATGTATAGCTCTATAAGGGTATGCCTTTTGGCTATTTCTGCTTGTCTGCCATTGGATACCCCTATCTTCCTCATTCCAAGTTAAACAATTTTTGAAAGGGGTTTATATACTAGACCACTGAAAAAACAAGTGGCCCTGCCTTGGGATCTTAATTTTGTTCTGGACAAGTTAACTCCATCCCATTTTGAACCTGTAGCCAGTTCTTGTTGGAAATTTCTCACTTGGAAGACTGTTTTGTGTATTTCTATGACTTCACCTAGATGGGTATCTGAATTACAAGCCTAATGTTTGTGCAATATATTCTGATTTTCCATAAGGACTAAGGGTAAGTCATAGAACCAAACGTTCTTTTTTATCAAAAGTTGTGTCTGACTTTACTTTAAATCAGACCAGTCATCTTATTGTGTTCCATCCTAAACCCTCAAACACAGGAGAAAGAATCTTGCTTATTTTGGATGTCTGTATAACTGTTCAAATTTTACTTGGACAGGACCAAAGATTTTAGGAAATCCAACCATTTCTGTGGTTCTTTTGATGGGAAAAAGAAAGGACAAACCATTTCCAGGTGGCTATCTAGTTTTGTCACTTTCACCATGGTATAAATACACCTCCCAGAAAGTCAAAGCTTGGTCTTACCAGAGCTGTGGCTACTGCTGGGGGTTATTGGAAAGGGGTGGACTCTACATCTATCCTAGAGGCAGCTAGGATAGACGTAGAGTTCACCCTAAAGGCAGCTACTTGGTCTTTAGTACCCACCTTTACTAGGCACTGTAAGCTGCATTATGTCTCTAGCACTAGAGCAGGATTGTCAAAAGCCATGCTACAAGGATTTCTATACTCTGGTCCCTCTCTATCTCCTTATTATTCCTAAGCTATGGCAACCATCCCATATAGTTATAGTATTGTATCAGTGATAAAATGATAAAGATAGTACAGCTGTGTAATTAACTTACCATAACAGTAGCTGCTCGAGTAGATCATTGTTACAATGTAACACCCTCCCACCTTAGTACAGCTGTGTAATTAACTTACCATAACAGTAGCTGCTCGAGTAGATCATTGTTACAAAATAACACACTCCCATCTTAGTACAGCTGTGTAATTAACTTACCATAACAGTAGCTGCTCGAGTAGATCATTGTTACAATATAATACTCTCCCATCTTAGTACAGCTGTGTAATTAACTTACCATAACAGTAGCTGCTCGAGTAGATCATTGTTACAATGTAACACCCTCCCACCTTAGTACAGCTGTGTAATTAACTTACCATAACAGTAGCTGCTCGAGTAGATCATTGTTACAAAATAACACACTCCCATCTTAGTACAGCTGTGTAATTAACTTACCATAACAGTAGCTGCTCGAGTAGATCATTGTTACAATATAATACTCTCCCATCTTAGTACAGCTGTGTAATTAACATACCATAACAGTAGCTGCTCGAGTAGATCATTGTTACAGTGTAACACCCTCCCACCTAAGTACAGCTGTGTAATTAATTTACAATAACAGTAGCTACTCAAGTAGATTATTGTTACAATGTAACACCCTCCCACCTTAGTACAGCTGTGTAATTAACTTACCATAACACTAGCTGCTCGAGTAGATCATTGTTACAATATAACGCTCTCCCATCTTAGTACAGCTGTGTAATTAACTTACCATAACTGTAGCTGCTCGAGTAGATCATTGTTACAATGTAACACCCTCCCACCTTAGTACAGCTGTGTAATTAACTTACCATAACAGTAGCTGCTCGAGTAGATCATTGTTACAATGTAACACCCTCCCACCTTAGTACAGCTGTCTAATTAACTTACCATAACAGGAGCTGCTCGAGTAGACCATTGTTACAATGTAACACCCTCCCACCTTAGTACAGTTGCGTAATTAACTTACCATAACAGTAGCTGCTCTAGTAGATCATTGTTACAATATGACACCCTCCCACCTTAGTACAGCTGTGTAATTAACTTACCATAACAGTAGCTGCTCGAGTAGATCATTGTTACAATATAACACTCTCCCATCTTAGTACAGCTGCGTAATTAACTTACCATAACAGTAGCTGCTCTAGTAGATCATTGTTACAATATGACACCCTGTCACCTTAGTACAGCTGTGTAATTAATTTACCATAACAGTAGCTGCTTGAGTAGATCACTGTTACAATGTAACACCCTCCCACTTTAGTACAGCTGTGTAATTAACTTACCATAACAGTAGCTGCTCGAGTAGATCATTGTTACAATATAATGCTCTCCCATCTTAGTACAGCTGTGTAATTAACTTACCATAATGGTAGCTGCTCGAGTAGATCATTGTTACAATGTAACACCCTCCCACCTTAGTACAGCTGTGTAATTAATTTACCATAACAGTAGCTACTCGAGTAGATCATTGTTACAATGTAACACCCTCCCACCTTAGTACAGCTGTGTAATTAACTTACCATAACAGTAGCTGCTCGAGTAGACCATTGTTATAATATAACACCCTCCCACCTTAGTACAGCTGTGTAATTAACTTACCATAACAGTAGCTGCTCGAGTAGATCATTGTTACAATATAACACCATCCCACCTTAGTACAGCTGTATAATTAACTTACCATAACAGTAGCTGCTCGAGTAGATCATTGTTACAATATAACACTCTCCCATCTTAGTACAGCTGTGTAATTAACTTACCATAACAGTAGCTGCTCGAATAGATAATTGTTACAATGTAACACCCTCCCACCTTAGTACAGCTGTGTAATTAATTTACCATAACAGTAGCTACTCGAGTAGATTATTGTTACAATGTAACACCCTCCCACCTTAGTACAGCTGTGTAATTAACTTACCATAACACTAGCTGCTCGAGTAGATCATTGTTACAATATAATGCTCTCCCATCTTAGTACAGCTGTGTAATTAACTTACCATAATGGTAGCTGCCCGAGTAGATCATTGTTACAATGTAACACCCTCCCACCTTAGTACAGCTGTGTAATTAATTTACCATAACAGTAGCTACTCGAGTAGATCATTGTTACAATGTAACACCCTCCCACCTTAGTACAGCTGTGTAATTAATTTACCATAACAGTAGCTACTCGAGTAGATCATTGTTGCAATGTAACACCCTCCCACCTTAGTACGGCTGTGTAATTAATTTACCATAACAATAGCTGCTTGAGTAGATCACTGTTACAATGTAACACCCTCCCACCTTAGTACAGCTGCGCAATTAATTTACCATAACAGTAGCTGCTCAAGTAGATCATTGTTACAATATAACACCCTCCCACCTTAGTACAGCTGTGTAATTAACTTACCATAACAGTAGCTGCTCGAGGAGATCATTGTTACAATATAACACTCTCCCATTTTAGTACAGCTGTGTAATTAACTTACCACAACAGTAGCTGCTCGAGTAGATCACTGCTATAATATAACATCCTTCCACCTTAGTACAGATGTGTAATTAACTTACCATAATAGTAGCTGCTCGAGTAGATCATTGTTACAATATAACACCCTCCCACCTTAGTACAGCTGTGTAATTAACTTACCATAACAGTAGCTGCACGAGTAGATCATTGTTACAATGTAACACCCTCCCACCTTAGTACAGCTGTGTAATTAACTTACCATAAAAGTAGCTGCTCGAGTAGATCATTGTTATAATGCAACACCCTCCCACCTTAGTACAGCTGTGTAATTAACTTACCATAACAGTAGCTGCTTGAGTAGATCATTGTTACAATGTAACACCCTCCCACCTTAGTACAGCTGTGTAATTAATTTACCATAACAGTAGCTGCTTGAGTAGATCATTGTTACAATGTAACACCCTCCCACCTTAGTACAGCTGTGTAATTAACTTACCATAACACTAGCTGCTCGAGTAGATCATTGTTACAATATAACGCTCTCCCATCTTAGTAAAGCTGTGTAATTAACTTACCATAATGGTAGCTGCTCGAGTAGATCTTTGTTACAATGTAACACCCTCCCACCTTAGTACAGCTGTGTAATTAACTTACCAGAACAGTAGCTGCTGGAGTAGATCATTGTTATAATACAACACTCTCCCATCTTATTACAGCTGTGTAATTAACTTTACCATACCAGTAGCTGCTCGAGTAGATCATTGTTACAATATAACACCCTTCCACCTTAGTACAGCTGTGTAATTAATTTACCATGACAGTAGCTGCTTGAGTAGATCACTGTTACAATGTAACACCCTCCCACCTTAGTACAGCTGTGTAATTAATTTACCATAACAGTAGCTGCTCAAGTAGATCATTGTTACAATATAACACCCTCCCACCTTAGTACAGCTGTGTAATTAACTTACCATAACAGTAGCTGCTCGAGTAGATCATTGTTACAATGTAACACTCTCCCATCTTAGTACAGCTGTGTAATTAACTTACCACAACAGTAGCTGCTCGAGTAGATCACTGTTACAATATAACATCCACCCACCTTAGTACAGATGTGTAATTAACTTACCATAATAGTAGCTGCTCGAGTAGATCATTGTTACAATGTAACACCCTCCCACCTTAGTACAGCTGTGTAATTAACTTACCATAAAAGTAGCTGCTCGAGTAGATCATTGTTATAATGCAACACCCTCCCACCTTAGTACAGCTGTGTAATTAACTTACCATAACAGTAGCTGCTCGAGTAGATCCTTGTTACACTATAACACCCTCCCACCTTAGTACAGCTGTGTAATTAACTTACCATAAAATTAGCTGCTCAAGTAAATCATTGTTGCAATATAACACCCTCCCACCTTAGTACAGCTGTGTAATTAACTTACCCAACAGTAGCTACTCGAGTAGATCATTGTTAACACGTAACAACCTCCCACCTTAGTACAGCTGTGTAATTAATTAACCATAACAGTAGCTGCTCGAGTAGATCGCTGTTACAATAACATTCTCCCACCTTAGTACAGATGTGTAATTAACTTACCATAACAGTAGCTGCTCGAGTAGATCATTGTTACAATATAACACTCTCCCATCTTAGTACAGCTGTGTAATTAACTTACCATAACAGTAGCTGCTCGAGTAGATCACTGTTACAATATAACATCCTCCCACCTTAGTACAGATGTGTAATTAACTTACCATAATAGTAGCTGCTTGAGTAGATCATTGTTATAATATAACACCCTCCCACCTTAGTACAGCTGTGTAATTAACTTACCATAACAGTAGCTGCTCGAGTAGATCATTGTTACAATGTAACACCCTCCTACCTTAGTACAGCTGTGTAATTAACTTACCATAACAGTAGCTGCTCGAGTAGATCATTGTTATAAGGCAACACCCTCCCACCTTAGTACAGCTGTGCAATTAACTTACCATAAAAGTAGCTGCTCAAGTAAATCATTGTTACAATATAACACCCTCCCACCTTAGTACAGCTGTGTAATTAACTTACCAAACAGTAGCTACTCAAGTAGATCATTGTTAACACGTAACACCCTCCCAGCTTAGTACAGCTGTGTAATTAATTTACCATAACAGTAGCTGCTTGAGTAGATCACTGTTACAATAACATCCTCCCACCTTAGTACAGATGTGTAATTAACTTACCATAATAGTAGCTGCTTGAGTAGATCATTGTTATAATATAACACCCTCCCAACTTAGTACAGCTGTGTAATTAACTTACCATAACAGTAGCTGCTCAAGTAAATCATTGTTACAATATAACACCATCTCACCTTAGTACAGCTGTGTAATTAACTTACCATAACAGTAGCTGCTCGAGTAGATCATTGTTACAATATAACACTCTCCCATCTTAGTACAGCTGTGTAATTAACTTACCACAACAGTAGCTGCTCGAGTACATCACTGTTACAATATAACATCCTCCCACCTTAGTACAGATGTGTAATTAACTTACCATAATAGTAGCTGCTCGAGTAGATCATTGTTACAATATAACACCCTCCCACCTTAGTACAGCTGTGTAATTAATTTACCATAACAGTAGCTGCTCAAGTAGATCATTGTTACAATATAACACCCTCCCACCTTAGTACAGCTGTGTAATTAACTTACCATAACAGTAGCTGCTCGAGTAGATCATTGTTACAATATAACACTCTCCCATCTTAGTACAGCTGTGTAATTAACTTACCACAACAGTAGCTGCTCGAGTAGATCACTGCTACAATATAACATCCTTCCACCTTAGTACAGATGTGTAATTAACTTACCATAATAGTAGCTGCTCGAGTAGATCATTGTTACAATATAACATCCTCCCACCTTAGTACAGCTGTGTAATTAACTTACCATAACAGTAGCTGCACGAGTAGATCATTGTTACAATGTAACACCCTCCCACCTTAGTACAGCTGTGTAATTAACTTACCATAAAAGTAGCTGCTCGAGTAGATCATTGTTATAATGCAACACCCTCCCACCTTAGTACAGCTGTGTAATTAACTTACCATAACAGTAGCTGCTTGAGTAGATCATTGTTACAATATAACACTCTCCCATCTTAGTACTGCTGTGTAATTAACTTACCATAACAGCAGCTGCTCGAGTAGATCATTGTTACAATGTAACACCCTCCCACCTTAGTACAGCTGTGTAATTAATTTACCATAACAGTAGCTACTCGAGTAGATTATTGTTACAATGTAACACCCTCCCACCTTAGTACAGCTGTGTAATTAACTTACCATAACACTAGCTGCTCGAGTAGATCATTGTTACAATATAACGCTCTCCCATCTTAGTAAAGCTGTGTAATTAACTTACCATAATGGTAGCTGCTCGAGTAGATCATTGTTACAATGTAACACCCTCCCACCTTAGTACAGCTGTGTAATTAACTTACCAGAACAGTAGCTGCTGGAGTAGATTATTGTTATAATACAACACTCTCCCATCTTATTACAGCTGTGTAATTAACTTTACCATAGCAGTAGCTGCTCGAGTAGATCATTGTTACAATATAACACCCTTCCACCTTAGTACAGCTGTGTAATTAATTTACCATAACAGTAGCTACTCGAGTAGATCACTGTTACAATGTAACACCCTCCCACCTTAGTACAGCTGTGTAATTAATTTACCATAACAGTAGCTGCTCAAGTAGATCATTGTTACAATATAACAGCCTCCCACCTTAGTACAGCTGTGTAATTAACTTACCATAACAGTAGCTGCTCGAGTAGATCATTGTTACAATGTAACACTCTCCCATCTTAGTACAGCTGTGTAATTAACTTACCACAACAGTAGCTGCTCGAGTAGATCACTGTTACAATATAACATCCTCCCACCTTAGTACAGATGTGTAATTAACTTACCATAACAGTAGCTGCTCGAGTAGATCACTGTTACAATGTAACACCCTCCCACCTTAGTACAGCTGTGTAATTAATTTACCATAACAGTAGCTGCTCAAGTAGATCATTGTTACAATATAACACCCTCCCACCTTAGTACAGCTGTGTAATTAACTTACCATAACACTAGCTGCTCGAGTAGATCATTGTTACAATATAATGCTCTCCCATCTTAGTACAGCTGTGTAATTAACTTACCATAATGGTAGCTGCCCGAGTAGATCATTGTTACAATGTAACACCCTCCCACCTTAGTACAGCTGTGTAATTAATTTACCATAACAGGAGCTGCTCGAGTAGATCATTGTTACAATGTAACACCCTCCCACCTTAGTACAGCTGTGTAATTAATTTACCATAACAGTAGCTGCTCGAGTAGATCATTGTTACAATGTAACACCCTCCCACCTTAGTACAGCTGTGTAATTAATTTACCACAACAGTAGCTGCTCAAGTAGATCATTGTTACAATATAATACCCTCCCACCTTAGTACAGCTGTGTAATTAATTAACCATAACAGTAGCTGCTCGAGTAGATCGCTGTTACAATAACATCCTCCCACCTTAGTACAGATGTGTAATTAACTTACCATAACAGTAGCTGCTCGAGTAGATCATTGTTACAATATAACACTCTCCCATCTTAGTACAGCTGTGTAATTAATTTACCATAACAGTAGCTGCTCGAGTAGATCATTGTTACAATGTAACACCCTCCCACCTTAGTACAGCTGTGTCATTAACTTACCATAACAGTAGCTATTCGAGTAGATCACTCTTACAATATAACACCCTCCCACCTTTTCCTTTTTTCTCTTTCTTTTCTACTTTTCCTAAACTGGGGTACCCTACTTTATATTTGCTGTCATGACATGATAATCTTTACTGGTTTTGACTAAAATTTTTATAGAGTTTCAGTCTTTAGCCTCTTCTTTGTGTAACAAAGTTCTGATTTTTGGCTAACCCAAACATCTCTCCCTAACCAGCACAACAACATGTACAGCTTATAGCATCACAAACTCTTGTGTTAAGGTCAGACATATAGTATGCAAAATAGGAGCCCAAAGCTTTGTAGAATGGACCAAATAATCCATGGACAGTATATGTCACATGATAGTTACATCTCCTGCAACAGCGATCTATTCAAACATCTATTACTATGGTTACATTAACCTATACAGCTGTAGTTTTTATATTAAGAGAATACTGATGCTGACTTGTCACATCCTGAGAGCTATGTTATACACAGAACAGAGAGAAAACGTGAATTTTGCATGTCTTACTGCACCACAGGTTGGTATATATAGAGACTGAGGTATGGAGGTACTGCCATATAAGGGTGAACAAGGAGCTTGTCCCCTAGAAAAAAAAGAGTTTTGTGTGTTTTATGAATCTGTGTGTGTCACTTGTTTAACTTTAGAATACTTTCAACGTTAGAGGTAGTGGGAATGATTTTCTGTTATCAGAGTTGTGGTAGGTGATATTTCATACTGAATCCACATTGCAGACTTAAACATGCTCATAAAAACATAGAAAAGGTTAACCTTACATAGCTCTCAGAATGTGACAAGTCAGCACCAACATTCCCTTAATACACAAAATACTATTGACATTTGAGAGGGGAAACTATGCTCGCCTATAGAGTCTTGCAACCTCCTTCACATTTATAAAACTAGTCATACCCTAAACACCTGCTAAAAAGAACTGAACTTCCACCACAATATAAAAAGAACCTGTTGACATGATAGATATGTATGACAGAGAATATCTCTTTTATGGAATATCTTCCTCTTAGATGTAAAGCATATTAGTTCCTTGTTCCTTTTTTTAAGCACAACATGGATATCTTTAATGGCTTTCATAAGTACACCACTGGTCTGGCCCCTTAGGTCCTTATGGAAAGGTGATGTAACTAGGTCCAAAATAATTCTTCCTGTTGGGGTTCTGATGTTAATTCATCCCTTAGTAAATTCAGTGGGGGATTATGTGGCCAGTCTACAAATGGTCCACTGGATCAACAGCCTAGTATTAACCTATGAATCTACTAGTCTTGATTTTGAACCTAGAGAAGCTAACCTTACCATCCTTTAAGATAAAAACAAATGTTCTAGGTGACACTTTATATTCTGCTTTACTGAATGCATTTCTTCTCCTGGTATTTTTCCAACAGTTTGTTTTAGCAACAATAATTATCCACAGGATGCTAGAGTTCTTAACGTTTTCCATTCAGACTCCACACAGAGAAACAAAAAATCAGTGGTGTCTAAGGAAAAACTGGGAATAGAGCTAAGATTTCCTACAGGACTGCATCTGTCTCTATTTCACACTATGCAATTCCTCCTTTTAATAAGGATTTCAACTGACAGATTGAAATACAGGTAAAATCCAGATAGGTTATTTGAGAAATAATCTCCCACACTGTCACATCATTCATATCATCTCAGATCATTTGTTCTTGCTATCAAAGATGACCATTTACTTAGCCCTAAAATATTTTCAGTCTCTTTATTGAATTCAGACATTTTTCAATTCAACACAGACGATACCCCAGTAATGCAATACTTGAACAAGCTAGCAAGTTAAGGCTCATTCCTGCTATTTATCCAACAGGTACTCAGAGAGTGATGCAGTAAACTTTCCTCACACCATAGAAAAGTCTTTCGTCTTTCGCTGGATGTCAGAAAAGTACTTTGGACTGACATATATAAAAAAAACACACAGCATTATGTACAGAATTAATCCACACATAAAATAAACAAGATGGTTTAGTGCATTACCCTTTTTTGCAATCCTGTACAAGCATTCTCTGACTGTTATCTTTTGCACTTAATCTGATCCCTGATGCAAACAATGCTGAACAGTTAATTTTAATATCATACATTTTCAGATTTTCTTAGGCACCCCCTGAACCAGATACAGAATTCTCCAGGGAGACTATTCTTGCAATTTGAGAAGGGTATCTCTATAGAAATTAGTCTTTATAATCTGGAAACAGGCTCTGGCTATGGGGATCATTTTACAGGCTATTTATATTCCTTGTCTGAGTATCTTGGGCAGATTCACTCAGCAGATTTTACTGTCAAACACACACACATCAAAACAACACAGTTCAGCAGTTGTACATTAGTGGAATCAACCAAAAACATACCTCACTGCATCCTGGCAAAATCTTTCATTATCAGTATTTTGCACCTACTATCCTTACCTCAGACAACTGACCATTCATTATGCAACTTTATACTCAACCCAATGAGAATATTATGTTTTTCTGTATGGTTACCTCATTCAGAATACCATACTGAAAGCAAAGTGCTCATGGGAAAGTCATCAAACTGCCTATATCACTACGATTCAAAAGGAAAAATAACCAAGGTCCCTAGACAAATAGTTACACCAGAGACCACAGTATCAGCCTAACTTACTGTTTATTAACAGCTGCTCACTAACAGCATTAGATAAAGAGGGAAGGGACACAGTGTAATGTAATCAAACCCCCTATTTTACTAGTTACTCAAAAAACAAAAATAAATGGATAAAAAGTAAGATATCAAATACAGCAAGATATCAAATGGAACACTTATAACAGAGACCCAAGGTTCTTAGTCAAACAATTACACCAGGGGACCATAGTATCAACGTAGGTTCATAGTTGTGTACTAGGCTAATGGCCCTGGAGCCTTTGCAATTCTAGCCCATAGAAGTGCCCTGGCATCATGCCACCCAATGTTAGTTCCCAGTGCCTCTATCAAGTAAAGCCACTGGAGTGATGCCCGGGCTGAACTTTCTATTTCCCATCCACTCATCAAGATTTCTCTTGAAGAGGGCCAATGAGGTGCTCTGCTTGACATGTATGGGAAGTCTATTCCAGAGCATGAGTAGTCGCTGGGTTATGAACTTGTCCCTCCAGCATGTTCTGTTGATTGTGGTAATGAGGTTGAGGTCTCTGGAGTGTGTGGTGCAGAGGGATTGAGATTTCTTTAGATGTAGCATTTCTAACAGAGCTGGGTCAGACATGGCTTTGTAAGTCAAACAGAGATTGCTTCTTAGTAGACGATATGAGACTGAGAATAGCTGGAGATTTTTTAGTCTGTCCATGTAGAACATGTGTTTAAGGCCTAGGATCCTCTTCATGAGGTACTTTTGTGGCCTTTCCAGCTGCTGCATGTGTCTAGGGAGGTACATGCCAAGAGAGATATGATGACCTCTTTCTTCCTGGATGCAAATCTCTTGGTAATGAGATGTGCCACGTAGAAGGACTTTCTGACCACAGTGGCAGTGTGGTGGTCAAGGGAAAGGTTGCTGTCAACCTGTGTCCCCAGATCTCTTATAACGCCTTCAGTGTTCAGTGGGCTCCCATCGATGTGGTAATTAGTGGGAACGAAGTTTTCCCCAAAGGGGATGATGATGCATTTTTTGGCATTAAGCTTAAGGCGATGGTTTCAACACCAGTCATTGGTCTCAGTGAAGCCTTTCTGTAAGATGTCTACATCATTTGGGAAGTTAATAATGGCTCCCAGTTTGCAGTCATCTGTGAACTTGGTCAGCTAGAGTCCTTCCGTGTTGGCCTGGACTTCAGAGAAGTAGATGCCAAACAGGAGAGGACCCAGGACCAATCCCTGTGGGACTCCATTCGTGAGTGGTCAGCAGTCTGACTTGGAATCAGCTACTTTCACACTGTGGGTTCTATCTGTGAGCCAATTTGCAACCTACCTAGTCATATAGGGGTTGATGCCGAGTTTTGTGAGTTCATCAATAATTCCTGAGTGGGGAATGGTATCAAAGGCCTTGGCCAGACCGAGATAGGCTGTATGAACTGCCTTGCCCTCATCCACAGCTCTGGTGACTTACTCAAAGAAGTCAACCAGGTTGAGCAGGCATAATCTACCTTTCACAAAACCAAATTGAGTGGGATCTAGAGTTTGGATATTCCCTATATCCTTGTTAATTAGGTCCATTATGATGTGTTCCATAGCCTTACATATCAGACTTATCAGGCTAATGGGGTGATAATTCCCTGGGTCTTTAGTTGCTCCCTCTTTATGGAGAGGGATGACTGTAGCAGTGCACCATTCGGTAGGGACAAAGCCTGAGGTGAGGCTGTGACTGAATAGGGCACACAGATGTGGTGCCAGTTCACTTTGTAGTTCATGTAGAACACATCCAAGAATATTGCCGGGTCCCATGGAAGCTGTATTCTTGGCCTTGGACAATGCAGCTTTAACCTGTGTTGTAGTAATGCTGGGTGCCTGGCATTCCTCCGGTATTATGATTGGTCCTTTGGGGGGGTAGGGGTAACGTTGGCACTGAATCTGTTGACCAGTATGTTGGCAATATCTGTTGGCTCAGTATAGGAGGTACCATTGTGCAGTAACTCAGAGCAAACCTGGGTACTGCCATGGAGATTCTTGATATAACTATAGAAGGCTTTGTGGTTGTTTTTAGTGTCTGTCTTAGAATCATAAAATCATAGAAAATACAAAGGAAATTGGTCAAGAGATCATTTATATATTGTCAGTAACCCCCCCCCCCCAATGCGGTCTTGCCTCACTTTTCAAAGAGGGACAGTCCATTCAAACCAGGAGTGAATTATTGTTTAGTTCCCTTCTGAAGGAAGATAGTGAAGGCCACTGCTTCATTTTGAGAGGAAGTTTGTTCTGGAGAGGGGGTAGGTGTTGGGTGACAAATCTAGCTCTTCATCTTGTTTTGTTTATTTGTTTACATAGATTTAGAATTCTGCTCTTAGTACTCATAGAACTGTTTGATTTATGAAAGCATAAGATGTCTTGTACTACTGGGTCTCTTATGTCCTAATAAGCGAGACAAACATCACCCCTAAGGAGTCTATAGGATACTGAACACAGGGGTAGAGCTTCTAGTCTGTCCTGGTAACTCAAGAGTTTTAAGCCCTTGATGTTTTTAGTTAAGAACCTTTGTGGTCACTCCAGTTGCTTTATGAGTCTAGAAATACATCCCAAAGGGGGCATTGTATTCTATATGACAAGCCTAATCAGTACAGAACACAAGGAGGGTAAGGACTTCTTTTGATCTTGAAGATACATATTTTGCAATGAGTTGTTCCAGGTAAACATATTTTCTAATCACCACTGCAACATGGTCAAATGAAAGGGAACTATTCACACATATTACTGGATCTCTTACTACATTCTCATTTTGAAGTGGGATGCTGTCTGTACTATTAGCTGAAAGGGGGGATTTTTTACCGAGTGCAATAATAATGCAATTTTTGGCAATTAATTTGAGTATGTTTTTATTATACCAGTTATTAACAAATTAAATCTCATACTGGAGTGCCTGTGTGTCAGAGGGGGACTTGAGTATGACACGCAGTTTCCAATCATCTGCAAAATTGGTTAGCCAGAGATCCTTGCTTGTGATTTGGAAATCAAAGTAGTAGATGTCGGATCGTAAAGGTCCCAAGCCATATCCCGTGGGGAACTCTGCTGGTCACCTTCATACTCCCTGAAGAAGCACCTGCCATGCTCACTGTATGGGTTGTGTCCTTCAACCAATTTTACAGTCCATATAACTACATGGGGTCAGTGTGGAGTGAATTTAGTTTAGTATACCGGCATGGGATATAGTACCAAATGTCCTGGCAAGGTCAAGGTAGGTTATATGGACAGCGTGCCCACTATCCATTGCCTGTGTCACCCTATCAAAGAAGTTTACCAGATTCATTGGACTGGCTCTATCCTTGAGAAGGCTAAACCACTAGGGGTCAAGTGTGATAAGATTTTTGATATTAGTGTTAATCAGGTCCATTATGATATATTCCAATACTTTGCATAAGAGACTTGTCAGACTGATAGGTATGTCATTTCCATAGTCAGTGGTCGGGCCACTCTTGTGAAGTGGCTTGGCAACAGCTGTGCACCATACCTGGGAGACAAAGCCATTTGTTAAGCTCAAGCTGAATAGATTAAAGAGAGGTCTGCCAGTGTTTTAGTGCTGTTAAGTAGGTAACCACGTATATTATCGGGTCCAATGGTAGATTTATTTTTTGTTTTACAAAGTACTTTTAGTAAATGTTCTTTGTTGATAATTGGAGTTAGAAATCTTCATGTATATATGGGGTTTGTGTAGTTATCTCCAGGGTAGAGTTTGAACTGAATTTGTTTAACAGTATGTTGGCAATATCTTCTGGATCTGAGTGGGTGTTCCCATTTTGAATAAGCTATGAGCAGTGCTGAGTGTTATTACTTATCTTCTTGATGTAACCAAAGAAGGGTTTGTAGTTATCTTAAGCTTCCAATGCAAGTCTGAGTTCATGGGATACCTTTGTTTTTATGATTGCATTTTTCAGTTACTTTGATAACTTCTTGATATTATCCTTGATTTGAGTGACTTTAGTTTTGCTGTATATTTTAAGAAGTTTTTTTTTCTTTTACCATATGATTTATTTATGCTTGTTGACCACCATGCTGGTTTGCACTTAGTTCCCATTTTGTTTTGATCTGCTTGGGACAGCTAATTTAATAGATAACCTCATTTATCAAGGTGAGAATATAATCTGCATACATAAACAATTGCCACATCAACATCTTGTTCAATACTGCTGTATGTTAATTTGGAAGACTCTTTCTAGAATTCTAGAAGACATGAACATTTGACATTCCTTGAACTCAGCGCTATATCTGCATCTGAAGGTTTATTGCTTTTGATGAGAAGGTTATCAGTTTGTGATTGGACTTAACCAGTAAAGGGAATACCATGGGAATAGTATTTCATTAAAAATAATTAAATTAATAAATTATCCCAGGGTTCTGTGTTGCAACCTCTCCGGTTTGGCTCTACTTTTTTAAGTAAAAGCCAATACCAAAGGGGTCTGACTGGCTAAGTTTGCAGAAAACTGAAAGCTAGGAGCAGTCATTGAATCCCCAAATGACTTTGCCATCATGCAGGAAGATTTGTCACAAATAAATAAATAAATAAATAAATAAATGGTGCCAAACTCATGGACCAAAACTAAACGCCAAAAATGCATTAGTGTATCCTTTGGGAAGTCATCCACCCCAGGGAACTACCACATTGACAGTATGCGCCTAAGAGTTGGCCTAGTTGTTCAGGATTTGGGAACTTATGTGGATAGTGACCTAACTTTCAACCAACATGTGCCTATTGTAAGAAGGTCCTTCTATATTGCAGAGCTTATAAACAAAGGGATTGTGTCTAGATCTAGGGGTATAATTTTCCCCTCGTTACTTAGTCCTCATTAGGCAAATCACTGAATATAATGCCCCTTCTGGAATGTATCTGTCTAGACACATGCAACTGGAACAAACTGGAATGCCCACAGAGATACCTTTCTAAAAGGACACAAGACTTAAACAACATGTCCTACATGGACCGACTCCAAGCCCGGTCACTGCACTTGGCATCCTACAAATTGATAACAGATGACCTGTGTCTGGCATACAAGGCATCCTCTGATCAATTAATGATGGATTTAATACAAATCAGCAAGTCAAATGGCATCAGAAATACTTGGTCTGGGGATCTAAACCTCGTCTACAACATCAACAGAACAGTTTGGATGGACAGAGAATACCACTGCTGTGGAACAGACTTCCCCATCCACATAAAACAAAGCTCATCCCTGTCCATTTTCAAAAGCAACTTAGATCTGTAGATGGGAAACAAAAAAATATTCCTTAGGACTGCCTTCTGTATCACTAATGGACAGAGGCAGCTCCTAAATGCTTTCATCCCTTGCATACATAATTATCAATCATGGGATGGGTAAGATTAATCTATAACCAAATGGGACATGTTATTTTGAGCACAAAAATGGAGTCTGGCTGGGCTTAAAATGGTTCAAGGGCAGTTAGCCTAGTATTTAGCTATGAATCTATTCATTGCTTTTGTTGACAAGGAAAATCTGCCCAGGCTATGCAAAATCCCTTTTTAGCAGAGGCCTGGGGAGCAAAGCTCCACATGCACACATTAACAAAAATACTTAGAATACAAACAAGTAAAATGCAACAATACTCATAAAAGCTCCATATGCATACATTTACAAAAATACTTGGATTATAAACAAGTTAAATCCAACAATATCCAGAGGTATAGACATAAATTAGAGCAACATAGTTTAAGGAGGTGAGAGATATGTAGTCGAGTATTCCAAGCTGTAAAAGCTGGTGTTTAATGTTAAGAAGGCAAAATAATAATCGCAGATTTGATGCAAAAAATGTAAGGCCAGTTTAGATAGCCAATACTGAATAATTTGTGATCAAAAGTTTATAGAGTTAGGAGCTGCTGAGTGATAAGAAAGATAAAAAAATCAGGAGTAGGTTGCGCTACGTCAAACTGTACATAGGATAAAGAGGTGGCATCATCAAGGTTGTTGAAAGTTATATAGAGTGAGATGGGATTTGGAAAGGGGGCAAGTAAAAGTGGTAGAGATCTGAAACTAGTTTAAGGCACTTGGAAAAATGGAGATGTGAGGTGTGAGAGAGGAGTGAAAAAAAGTTGCAGGAATAGAAGAGGCTGAAATAACCTAAGAGGAGCCTAGGGTGGAAAAGGAGGGGGGAGAGAGAGAGAGATAAGCTAGGGTCAGAGGGGATGTGAGATGAGAGAGTAGTGAAAAAGGGATGGAGGAAAGGAATATGGTAAATATATAGAAAAGATATTTGTAAGGACTAGTTCAAGAATATTTTACCCACAAGTGGCTTCTTTGACAATTTGGTCCAGAGAATTCTAGTTTACTAAGTCTAAGAAGTTGTTGGCATATCCTGTTATTTGAAGTAAAGGTTTGCTAGTTAATCATTAGGTAATTAAACTCTCCTAAGATGATGAAGTTTCAATTTATAGGAAGTTCATCCAGAATATTTAGGAATCTAACCTGTTATTCAGGGGACATAGAGGGGAGGTCCTGTAGCAAGCTATGATCTGATAATTGATCCTATTTAGTGTGATTTGGCTGTTAAAAAAGGTCTATTTTTGCATCTCAAATATGCATATGTCATCACAGTTTCCACTGGGTCTAAAGGCAATATTATATGTAAAATCCAGGTATAAAGGGAGTGCTGTCTAAGCATTTAAACAAAGGTTCAGTAACAACACACACACATGAATGTCCTCCTATGCAAGAGGGCCTCACAGTCTAGTAACTTGTCATTTAGACTCCTAGCATTGAGAAAAGCCACCTCCTTGATGTAGTCTTATGCTTGATTTGTTTTACTAGTCAGCTAAAAAGCACTACGAGGGAGCAAGGGATTTTACCATTGTATGGAAACCATGGAAACAGAGGTGCAATCCATCCATGGCAAAACAGCTTTTATTGACAATCATCTTATCAAATGCAGACGCATACTGGCGCACCCTAGAATGACACTAGCTAGGTAGCCAGTTGTTAAAAGCAATCATCATTTCTTTGTACTTTGACATCATTTTTGGTGAATGAAGGATTTTGCTTAATACCAAGGGCTTTTCTGCATTTGTGACATGCATGGGGAGCTCTGGCATCTCTCCCTGCATATACTTCATGGATTTGTGCACCAAGTCATTTACTGCCACAGGGACTACTATCATGTCATAATCATATTTGTCTGGTTTAAGATCCTTGGGGGACTATGAACATCAGTTATCTTGGATTCTGAAAGACAGCTCACTGTCACCTTGCTTTTATCCAGCCTGGTGACAGTAGAAATAGTGTGCCCAACTATGGAGTCATCAGTTACAACTGTATTTTTATTTATGTAAGCCAAGTCTATTAATGCACTGGATTTGGAATAATCTGCCACCAGGTGACTCTTAACTCTGGTTATAACAGTAAGTATTGTAGGCCTTAGTTTATGCTGGGTTCTAATCTTTATGCACCTTGAAGGCTCAGGCAAGGACTTTTTGATGGTCCCAGCATATAATAATTTAGAATGAGTTTGTGTTGAATGCTGATTTAGTATATGTTTCTCACAGGATGTGTTTGATTGTAAGTGGGGAGTCTCCAATTTAGTTAAGTTTTTTCATCTTGAGTGTTGAGCTAAGCAACAATTCATTGTCTGTGAGATCAAGCAACTGTTATACTGCCTGATATTATTATAATATTTTTCAAGAGGTAAAAATGAAAAGGAGAAATGGAGTTTATTTACCTTTGTTGGGTAACAGTCAAGTCCCAGGTACCATTACAACAGTTTCCTCTAGTGCCAAAAGCAACACTGGGTATAATAAAGCCATGATTGACCCATTCAACAGGCACTTTAGGGATATTAAACAGATTATTTTGAATTCTTGGGATATATTTACATGTGACATGGAGGTATTTAGCAAAGTTGGGGAGCATCCCACTATAGTTTATCAAAAAGACACTTGTTTTAAAATGATGCTTGAAAGACCTATGTCTGACTCTCTAGCTGGAAAGATTTCTAAGTGTGGACATTGTTCACAATGCATCCATTTACTTGAAGGAACGGAATTTTTTCTTCAAGGTTATGGCTGCATTAAACCTTGTAAAAAATATAATTGTGCCAGCAAGGGAATTGTTTATATTGCATTGTGCCACTGTTGTTCTAGCTTTTATGTAGGTAAGACCATTCAACAATTTAGGTATAGAATTTATCAGCACACGTGCGACATTGGCAAAAGGGATGAACGCAATACTTTATTCAAACACATTAAGGAAAATTCTGCACACCTTTTTAAGTTTATAGTTGTTGATAGTGTTGAACAGGATCCCAGGGGTGGTCCTTTGGATTTGTTTTTAGAACTCAAATGACAGCTTAGATGTAATCCAAGTCATCCACCTGGCCTCAATGAGGTCATTTCCATCTCTAGTTTTCTTAAATTAAAGTCTATGTGTGCGATCAAATAATTTTTTATAATAATATTTTTTTTATATTAGTATTATTATTTGTGTATTTGATTTTATGCATTCTGGAGTTTTATATATTATTTTAAGGAAATAGTTGTTTGCTTGTTGCTTAATTAATGAAGTTTCTGGGGTGTGTGTCTACAATTGTGTATTTAAACTCATTTGTTTTCTGTTGAGTTATTCTGAAGAAGTTCATTCATTGGACGAAAGCTGACATCTGGAGCTCAAATTACTGCAATAAATTTGTGTTGGGGAACTCCATTTGTGTTTCACATTTTTATCAGTTTAGTTTTTTCTGTTTTTTTGGAGTCTCCAGTTTAGTTCAGTATTTTCAACTCAGAGTGTTGAGCTAAGCAACAATTCATTGTCTGTGAGATTAAGCAACTGTTATACTGCCTGAGTATATCAAGTGCTATGAGGCTGACAACTGAAATAAAACTAGCTGGTTGACCCTCCATTTTAATCCAAGGTACAAAAGAAAAGGGGCTTTAAAATATCTTCTGGTTTATAGTAGTTTAGTAAGAAAAAATAATAGAGTAAATTATATTTAGTACTAAAACTGGTGTTAGAATTATAATTTCCTAAGCCAATTAAATAGCAAAATTTGGATAAATAGCTCCTAGTTTATAGTATTTAATATAAAGGAAATTAATGAGTAGATTGTATTTAGCAATAAAAATCTGATGTCATTCCTTAAGATGATTTAATAGTAGACATTGAATGAAGCGCCTAAACAGTATATTGTAATAATCCACCCTAATCTGCTTATAAACACAGTTTAGGGTGCTACGTTTGTCCAATATGTAAGGTTCATTGGAGAAAAATTGAAAGTGAATGTATGTATGTTGACTACTGTGCTGGATAACACTGCACAGAGATATGCCCAGTGCAGCTAAACTGAGAACAGAAACCAAAAGAACAAATAGCAAATATAACAAAACTGGCAGGACTTTAACAAATAATGTCTACTCAGGAACAGCAGCAACTAACGCCCTGCCCAAAACCAGCTGAAAAACTGTAAATAAATGTAAAAAGGAGGAACAGCCAGGTGACTGTTATACACCCAGTAAAACAACTTCTAGCCAAACAGACTAAAAATAAAATAAAATTTAGATAAAACACACTTTAAATAGAAGAATTTACTGGGCAATTTGAAATCTAAGTAAAAAGAGATACATTCCTGCCTTTTTGATGAAATCTGATTTTAAAAGCCAGTAATTCTCTTTTTAATATGTGTACTACCGCTGCAACTCTTTATAGCCTTTAGGAAAGATGCTGGAAAAGTGGCTTCTAACACAATTAAAATGAGAAGGGAAACCAAAAGAACCAATAGAAAAGCACCTAGAGGTTTAGCCAATAATGTCTACCCCATAGAAACTAGCAATATATCCTTGCAACAGAGCAATCACTACTGGCTCTCAGAAATCTAACACTCTGACTAAAATAAACTGGGAAACTAAAACTAAGTATAAAAAAGGGAGACAGATACACAGAGACAACAGCCAGCTTAATACTAGGGGTGGTACTTTGTAACATGGTAAGAACTAGGCAACTGTTAAGCACAAAATAACTTTTAGCTATATAGACTGAAAAAAATAATAAATGTGCCATACACATTTTTGTCCTATCCCTTGTTTTTCTCTATTACTTTCAACTGTTTATTCAATGTATAAAAAAGAAGTCAGCAGTTTCAGGAGTAAAAGCTCCGTAGTATAAAAATCAAGTAAATAATCAAACAAAGAAATAACTACGGAGCTACCATGCAGAATCACAGTGCATAAAAGCAGGAAACTGCAAATTATATGACTCTCTGTATATCTAAATAATAGATATTGAAGTCAATATACGAACTAGTTCAAAAAACAGGTTTACTGTAAACGAGGTAAGCGCTTTCGCTAAGGAGCTTCTTCAGACCTATCAACTAACAAATAAAAAATCAGTGAATATATATACATCTCAATCAACATCCATCAATTAACAAATCATAAATCAAGGCAAATCCTTAAAGACATATAAACATAATAACATAATAACATAATACTAAGAGCAAAGTTATACAAAATTATAACAGAAATATATAAAAAAGAAGCCTATATGAAATACATATCTAAAAAACCTATATCATATATAAATAAACAATATCCATATAAATAAATATACATATATATTTTCTAAAAAAATATATATGTCCGTAAAAAGCACGCATGGGACCTTTCACTAAAATGAAAAAGTCACTTGCGTAAACGCCTTCTTTTTAAAAATGGTTTAATGGATGCTCGCTCATTCAAGCCCTTGCCTCTATCAGTCTTTAGGGTAATAATCCAACAAGTTTCTCTATGCTCTGTATAATTTCTAACATCTCCTTCTCTAATGTTAGTGTGAACTGATTCAATAATCCTAAAGCTAAAAGAGTGTTCTGGACCTAACTCACTAATATGTTTGGAAAGGGCATTATTAGGTGACCCCTTCTTTATATTGTACAGATGTTCCCTCATTTGGTCACGTAGAACTCTGTTGGTCTTCCCAACATAAAATGCACTACAGAGTCCACATACTGCAAGGTAAACCACATTCATGGACATACAATTATGGTACCCTCTGAACTTAAAAGATTTGCCCAGATCTGGATGAAAAAATTCTTCTTCAGAATTAATGAAGCCACAAAAATTGCAGGAACCACATGGTCTAGTAAGACCAAACTGACTGGATGTCTTGTCAACATTCTTGTGACATAACAATCTCTTCAAATTCTTATGATTTCTATATCTAAAAGTAGGGGTTTGACCAACAATGTCACCTATATCATTGTTGACCAAAAGTACTGAACAATATTGTTTAAAGAGATTTGTTATGTATCCAGTATCATTTGAATAATGTAATGGAATTTTTGTAGATTTAATTCTATTGTTAACCTTAGTGACAATGGTCCTATCATTCTGACCAAAATATGGTTTCACTCTATTCTCTCTCAAACTAACAAGGTTATCCCATTGTCTATGTAGCTCTGCATGTGAGTAACCCCTCTCTATCAAATCCGATCTAATCTGGGTCAACTCCGAATGAAAGCCAGTATCTGAGGAGTTCATCCTAGATGCTCTCATTCCTTGCCCCTTGATTAAATTTTTAAAAACATAGCCTGGGTGCATACTTGTTCTAAACAAAAATGCATTCTGATGACACGTTTTACGGAACGCACCAGTATTAACAATACCTGAATCTAACTTCTGAATATATACATCTAAAAAATCCATCATATCAAATGAAAATTTATATGTGAATTTCAAGCAAGAAATCAAATTGTTCACTTCTTCAAAAAAATCATTAAAGGCTGATAGGGATCCACGCCATAAAATAAACAAATCATCAACAAAGCGTTTATAAAACAAAACATGTTCTTTGAATTGATCTAATGAAAAAAAAAATACAATGTTCCCAATGGGCTAGAAACATATTGGCGTAGCTATTGGCACACGAAGTGCCCATAGCTACGCCATGTTTCTGTAAAAATATTTGATGCCCAAAAATAAAGACATTATTGTTGAGGACTGTTTCTAAAAGAAAACAAATCAAATCTATCTGTACATCTGTATATTCACTATATATATTCAAATATTCTTTAATAAATTAAATACCAAGGTCATTAGGTATCATGGTAAATAGTGACTGAATATCCATAGTAACAAATGCTACATCATCCAAATCAGTTATATCTCTTACACAGTCATAAAAATCCATCAAAAACTGTTTTGAATCTTTCAAGACAATAGGGTTTAAGTTAATAATAGGATGTAGGCATTTCTCTACATATAAAGAAAGGGGTTCAGTGACCCAACCAGCACCCGCTACTATGGGTCTCATGAGTGGCCTAACCACATCTTTATGAATTTTCAGAAGACCTTGAATAATGGGAATCAATGGATTATTAACATACAAAAATTCAAACGTCATTCGAAATGAGACCACCATTTTTCAAGTCAATTAAGTCATTTTGAACTCTGTGAATAATTGAATTTATGTCACTAACGGAAATCTGTTCATAGAACGTCGAATCCGTTAACATTTCACACATACTCAATGTGTATGCTTCAGTGTTCATTACAACGATCTTCCCCTCATTATCTGCAGGTCGAATAGTTAAGAGATCATTCTCTTGTAAAGTAAGTAGAGCCTTTCTCTCTTTAGGTGTTAAATTACATTTCAAAGATCTCAAAAACTTATTAGTTCTCCCTTCAAAAAATCTAAAAATCTCACCTTGTTTATTCAATGTCATTAAATGCATTTGTTAAGACTACATCTGAGCATTCCACTCTGGAGTTGTATTCTTTTGCTGACCTATATCCCTGCAATGTTTTCTGTGCAGTGTGTTCCCTTCCTGTGCTCACCCCTCCTAAGGCCACAGGAGTCATGCTCCTAGAGCATGAGTGGTCCAAGAGCTGCTGAGATTTACTGCCTTTTTGTGTTTTTAATCTACACTTTAAAACACACATAATATAATATGCAACATGATGGGTGTGCTTTAGAGTGCATACAATGTTGCCATTTTATTTAAAAACAGCACTGTGAGTAGAACTGTAAAGCACATTCAAGATGTTGCAGTTCATTGCATGCTCTTATTATAGGATCATAGGAGGTTCCTAGTTTAATGGCCCTGGGGCCCTTACAAGCCTAGTCAAGAGTTTACCCCCCCAAAAGAAACCTCAGTCAGCATTTGTCAACCCTGTCAATGAGGGACACAGGTGGAACCCATGGGACAAATTTGTGTTTTCCCATCCACTCATCAAGGTTGCTCTTGAAGAAGGTCAGCAAGGTACTCTGACATGTATAGGAAGTCTATTCCAGAGACAGGGCAGCCTCTAGAGACAAACCTGTCTCTCCAGCAGGTTTTGTTGATGTCACATATAAGATTCAGGCCTTTCAAGTGGGTAATATGAGAGGAGTTAGACTTACGGATATGGAGCATATATAGTAGGGCAGGGTCTGATATTGCTTTGTAGGCAAGACACAGATCACCACAAATCACCTCTGAGTAATCTGAACAATACAGAGTAGAGTGATAGTGATTTGAGCCTGCCTAATAGGACAGGTGTTGGAGGCCATGGAGACTCTTTGTGAGGTATTTCTGTGGCCTTTCCAGTTGGTGCAGATGTTTGCAGAGGTATACCAAGTGGGGCGTTATACTCCATTATTGTTCTAATGAGGAGGAGCATAGAGAGGTAATAACCTCCTTTTTTCTGGATGCAAACCCTTTACTTATGAGATGAATCCAGTAAAAGACTTTTCTGACCACTGCTGCTACATCATGGTCAAATGTGGGATTGTTAACAACCTGAGTACCCAGGTCTCTCACCACAGGTTGTGTGTTTAGGGAGTTGCCATTGATGTGGTAATCAGTAGGGGCCGTGTTTCTGTCAAATGGTATGATGATACTTTTTTTTTGCTTTTAGCTTGAAGCCATGACTTTGGCACCAGTCATTAGTTGCTATGAGACCCTCTTGCAGTATATTATCATAATTTGGGGAGTCAATGACAGCACCCAATTTACAGTCATCTGCAAACTTGATCAGCCACATGCCTTTTGTCTTTGCCTGGACCTCTGAGAAGAGATGCCAAACATCAAGGGTCCAAGGACATATCTCTGGGGAATGCCAGTAGTGACAGGTCGGCTATTGGAGGTGAAGGTGCCTATTTTGAACTTGAGGGTCTTGACGGTAAGCCAGTTGGCCACCTATATGATGAGATAGGGATTTACACCAAGTTGTGTTAGTTTTTGATGATGCCTGAGTGGGAGATTGTTTCAAAGACCTTGACCAAGTTAAAGTAAGCTGTATGTACTGACTTTCCCTCATCCAGGACCTTGGTGACAGTCTCAAAGAAATCAACCAGGTTCAGCCATGCAAGATCTGCCCTTGATGAATCTGAACTGGGTGGGGTCAAGTGCTTGGAGATTGCCTTACTTCTGTCTATGGAAAGCCAGAAGATAATCCAGCTCCACAGATATAAAGGGACAGAGACCTGACTATAATCAAGCAGTCCCGAGTTTGATTAGGGGCTCAGGTGCTTGAAGAATGCAAATTTGTAAACTATGTGTTTTGTTATGAGTATTTAAATGTATCTGGAGGAGCTTTTCTGCCTGATCTCTGCTGCAAATGTATATGTCCAGTTGGACTTTCCTGGTAAACAAAGACAAATAAATAAATAATGAAGAATTGGGTGTGTTAGGCATTGGGAAGGAACAGCTTTTGACTGGCTTCCCCATTCCAGGAGGGAGGGAAGGGTTTCTGCCCATTATGACATGCACCAAGTGATGGGCATGGTGTCATATTCATGAGGCAGACTGCTGTTACCATTTCAGTACTGAAGGATGCTAGAGCTAACTGACATTATTTTCAGTGATACACATGACATCAGTAGCTCTGCCCAGTTAGGCCATATGAAAAATCCCCTGGCTGGCAGGGCAGTAGATTTCATACTACCAGCTGCTCCACTCCAATCCACTGTCCCTTTGCAGCCTGCCACTTGTGTGGTCACAGCTTAGGAGGAAACGTTAAAATGTAGCTATAGTAACAGCTTTATAGACAGCAGCTGATTATTGGTTGGGGGCATATTAATGGAGCCAAAAAAAGAAAATAAAGTCAGTAAATGTAGCCCTAGTCAGTCTGTCTTCTCAGGTTGCAGTCTTTAGTTTAGGTGACATGATAGTGGTTTTTACTTGATCTCTCTTCAGTCCATTATATCACTGACTGGCACAGAGGGGCAACAAAAAGGACAACTGTTGTTGTTGCTGTTTCCATAACAAATGATTTCCTTTTTGTGGGACAGGATTGCTATCCATGTGTCTTTACCATGTACACATGCACATAGTCAATTTAGAGTATCCAGTCAACCTACTGCATCTTTTTGGAAGCTGGGTGGAATGAAAGCACCCAGCTAAAAGCCATGTGAACAAAGGTTGGACATGCAGACTTTGCATAGGAGGCACCCAGGCGAGTACTGAACCTGAGAACTTCTTGCTGTGAGGCACCAACCTTATCTGCTGCACCACTACACCACCTGTTTCTTAGTGTGGCATAAACATATTATTAGATAATGTTAGATACAAATTTCATGTTGGGCTAGCACTTATGCATTACCACATGAAATTACACATAAAATGTATTTTTTTCATAACAGTTTGTACTATAAAAAATTTGGAAACCAATTATACCTCTGGGAAAGTATTTCCCAAGCTGGACCCTTCTATTTCACTTCAGTATAAAATAAAGGTATGAATCAGTATTTGAACTACATATGTTCTGCTGTCTTATTATGAAATAATTTTCCTGTATACACATACTTCAGGTTCATGTCTTTAAAAATGAATTCTATGTTTGGCTTTCACTATGTAAGATCAGCGAAGAAAAACTCCAGTGCAGACACACTCACCTATTTATTAATGCAAAACATACAGATGCAAAGCTTTCAGGATCTACCCTTCATCAGTGCTAACAGATGAGTAAAATGTAACTTAATTTGTAGTAAAATCAAACCAATCACATGACACAGCCATCCAATAAAAACATATATGCATATATATGAATCAAGAAATGCCATTTAAAATCATACATAAACAAAATCAATGGTACTGCATTTGTTTTTTTAACTAAAACAGGTTTAATACTAATGGCATTGTTCAGGCCAGGGAACACATCAGCTTTAAGCCTTAAGATCCAGTCATACTCATTGACTTCTAAAATATTGTTTATGTTACCTCCTCTAACATTCTTATATATAACATCAATAGCTCTAAATTTAAATTCATGAGTAGAAATGGTACCTAGAACATGCTTTGCTAATGCACTCATTTGAACATTTCTATGTATGTTGCATTTATGCTCAATAATGCGATCTTTGAGCTTACAGCTACATTTACCAATATAAAAACAAGAGCACTTTGATCACGTCCCCAAGTAAACAACATAAACAGTGTTGCAAGTAGCAGAACAGTACAAATTATACAATTTCCCTGTTACCGAGTGTATATAAGTAGTACTACTGGTGATATCCCTACAACAACTACAATTGTAACAAGCACATGTTCCAAGCTTACTAGTGACCTTACCACAATTCTCTATTTTAGATCTTTATAGCATAATCTCCTCTTCACATTCTTACAGTTCCTGTAAGCAAATCTCTGTCTTTCATCTATCAAACATTTTAATTCAGGCATAGTTGTTAAAATATTCAAAATTTATTTGTATTATTATTTTTACATCATTGCTCCTTCTACTACATGTGATCACATACCTAATTTTACCCTTACTTGATGATGGATGTGTGTCAGTGTCCAAATTACAGGTCCCAGGCTCACTAAAAAAGGTTTAGCTGTTCTACCCCTATCATTTATTACTTCATTCATAGTTTTCTCTGTTACTGTCTTACTATACCCCCTGTCTTGAAATTCCATAGCCATTTCCTTCATTTGTTCCCTACATTTAGTTTCATCAGTGTTTAATCTACTAATCCTAGTAAGTTGGCCTTTAACTATTCCTCTAAACACACATGGGGCGTGCATGCTTTTTCTATAAGTATATTTATTTACATATACCTACTTCTTATGAACACTTGTATTTATCCCCACATTTTTCTCTAATTTCACATCTAAATAAATGATTTTGTCAGCAGAACAGTTCATTTTAAATTTAAAAAAATCAGTAGCATTATCTAAATACTCCACATACCTTCTCAAATTTTCTTCATTTCCTTTCCAAATTAGGAAACAATCATCTATGAAACACTTGTACAATAAAACATTCACATTTAATGGATTTTTATCAGTATAAATAAATTCACTTTCTCACTGATTCTGTACTGAATTTGCATAGGTATTTGCCACTGGAGTGCCCATGACTACACCAGCAATTTGCAAATATGGTTGACCTTCAAAAATGAACACATTTTTAATTAAGACCATTTTAATCAACTGACAGACATTTTCTTGTCCCTTCCTCGCATATCAGTAGTAATGCAGAGGAAGACCCGTATAGCATTCAACCCATAATCATTGGGGATTAGTGTAAAAAGTGAATTGATATCTAACGTGACCAGTAAAAAATCACTGGCTGTATTATTGCTATACCAGTCATAAAGCTTAGACAAGAAATTGTCTATATCCTTAATATAGCTATGACAATGAACAAGGTATTTGCTTAAAACAGTCTGTAAATATATTGACAGTGGTTCTGTGACCCTTCCCCTTCCTGAGATTATATGTCTCATAGTGGGGTGGGTCACAGATTTATGTATTTTGGTAACCCATATTTTACTGTAGTTACTGGGCATGGAAGAGTAAAAAAAAAATTAAAAGATATATGGAAATATTACCCTGCAACTGCATATCATAAATCATCATATTCACATCTGCTACACACTTCCTGACATCAGTGAAATCAATTTTTTAAAGTGTTTCCATCATGTTTTGGTATTATAAAGTGCTGTAAGCTCTTGCTCATATAAATCATGAAATACAGTAACTATTGGACAGCAATTGGGTATAAAATACTTGCTTTTTGCAAATATTTATATCAGTTAATAGTGTATCCTTAAAAGTAAGCTTCAAATTAAGATTTCTAGTAAAAACTTTCAAATCAGTCAAAGCTTCGGTAATGCTGTTCATCCTGCTGGGTATAAATTGCAGCCCTTTACTCAAAAGCCTAACATCTGCTGGAGTTAATATATAGTCTGAAAGATTTACAATATTCCTAGAGTTTGCATTTAGTGTTTCTGCTCAAGTACCTTGCTTCATACCCGAGGGCTGTCATTCTTCCTTTTTGTTTTGCCTGTGCTTGCTCACTGCTGCAACCTTCCCCTCGATTTGTTACATGGTCGTACCTCTATTCTCTCTCTAGTAAATTTAGTGTTACAGTTCTCATAACCTTGAGAAAAAACTCTCCACTATGAGAACTTGTGTTGGATTGGATTGGCTGGGAGGTGGATGGATTAATCAATTCCTGAGCGGATACACATTCATCATTTTGATTGGGTAGTGCTTCCAGGTACTGTTGTTGACTGAATGTGTCCTTCGATCACATGCTTCACTAAAATTACCCTTAGATGGGGCAGCTAAGGAAACATTTGAAAAGACTTCTGTGTAGCTATAACTAGTTCATTCCTATTGGCTCCTGCTCCAAATTGTGAGAGTTGATTGGCTCCATGTGAATCTTCTTGGATATCAGTAGAAAAAGTATCCAACTCGAACACTGGGAGGATGAGAAGTACAAACACAGTATTTCCATATGCAGTTCTCTGCATCAAGTGCAATTTCCCTTAAGAGCACACAGAGACCACAGTCAATCCAGGACTGGTTTCTCCCTCTTTCTCCAGATCCCGATAAGACTCTCCACTGGCACAGCTACAGAGTTGAGATCTTAGCTGAGTGGCCAAGCCAAGACCTCAAGCACCCTCTCTTCCAACCAGTAGCTGACACACACACACACACACACACACACACACACACACACACACACACACACACACACACACACACACACACACACACACACACACACACACTTTGTGGTTTGATTTATACACACACACCTGGGAAAGGCTGGTACATGTTTACTAGCTATGCCCTATTTTGCCCAGCCAGCTCCTTATCAGCTACTTTAAGGTCCTTAACAAAGGATGTCCAATCTTACTGTGTAATGCTACTATTAATACAAATGGTAGTTTGACCATGAGCAAGGCTGTTAGGAGTGGCCTACACAGTGTCACCAAATAAATACGCAAGTACTCTCATAACTTAAATATCTCTACACAGATCATCCACAATGAAAGGTTTAAATGTATTTAATAATAATAAAATAACAAGACAATACTAAATATATATTCACAGTGACATCAGAGTTTAAAACCGCAGGATATGTTTAAAACAACAATGCAGGACAGTCTAAAATAAAAAAAGAAAAACATCTGCACTAAACTTTACTATATTCCTGACTAAAAGGTAAGAGAACTACTATAATCTAGGTTCTTATAGCTGTTCTCAGGTCCAAAACAGAGTACAGAATGCTCTGTCTCACTCAGAAAGTTCTCAAATTACTATCTCAAATATTACTGCTGGGATAGCTTGCAGAATGACATAATTTCTTGTCATCTGACTCTAGCCCGGGTGAAACTCCCACTGCTGGAAACTAGCAGTATTTGGCATCTACCTGTGAAAATACATAGACCTCAGATCTTTGGCAGATGCTGGAAGTCATAAAACAATTACCTCCCTTCATGTTTTCAAAACTAGTAATTATTTCACCTTAGAGACAATATAGAAAGCTCCCTAGACAGACGCTGACATTGTGTCTACTTGCTGAATTGAAACTGAAAGATATCATTTTTTATTGCGTAGCCATAAAGTAATTTAATTTCAGCTATTTTTCTGAAGTTTTGCTGGACTGAAGTTAACCTCCTGTGCTCCTGTTTCTACTATTAAAATATATACATTTAAGCAGTTACAATAGTGCATGTACATTTCTGCTCTATTCCAGTAGGGCACACTGTGGATACATTTCAAGCACTTTGCAAAAACCTTTTTCAACACACGTCTGTACAAACAAGTTTGATATACACATAACATACAGTTCTAATACAGTTGAAACATAAGCATCTTATATGAATCATGTTGATATTCACAAATGACATATAATTATTTACAAAATTCCAGATAGCTGTGCTGGCAGTTTCTCCCTTTTCACTGGTACCGTTATTCATTTTCCAACATAGTTCACCACAATATTCCTTTTATTTATTTGTTTATTTTTTTGTTTTAACTATGTAAGATCAGACCATGACCATTCGGAAAGTTCTTGAGCAATCACAACCAACTATAACAATCCCATGCAATTCCTTGCAATGCCACAGATTATTTATATATATATATATATATATATATATATATATATATATATATATATAATTTTATTTTTTCTTTGTACGGGGTAAGCCCCTCATCATTAGACTTGTATAGATATATATGCAGTTGCACAACATTGGGGAAAGGAGCAGTTCCTCAAAACAGTGCACAGCTGACTTGGACAGTCACTGTTTTTGCTTTAACATGAGTGAACAAATGTTTTATGAACAATCACTAGGCATGAAAAAACAAGACTGCACGATATTAGTTACATGGTAACAGGTACAGAGGATCACTAGTAAGTTTCATTTTTATTTTATTTTTACCCATCCCATCATAAATTAAGCCATCAATATTTATATTCAGATATTTAAGGACTGTAGTGCTACTGAAGTATAAGTGGTTGGCAGCTTGTTCAGAAGTAATCTCAATACCATAAACAGTGAAGTAAGTTTCTAATGTATAACTTACCTTACTGGACTCTTGGCTGGCTAAATCACGGTGTATGGCTGGCAGATATTAGGAGATTAACTTATTTATAGCTGTTTTAAAATCTTTGCTGATCCAGTTAAACCACTGCACATTGCCACCTGTGTTTGGCTTAAAATAGAACAAACTTTTCAAACAAGTTAGGACAGCTATATTCACTCAGCTTGTATAAGGGATTGTAATGTTATTTACATGATTACTGTGGTAAAGACATTTTGAATTTTCCCTGCTTTGAGTTGCAGACAGAATAATATTCTGGTTATGTCAGTTACTAACTCTTAATAAAATGAAGAGAGTATGGTCACTGCTTTTGCACTAACATAGTAGGATCATAGGAAATGCAAGGCAATGGAGACATAAGACCATTCACACCTGCCAATATATAGTCTCATGTTGTACTCCCCTTCTAAAGAAGGACCAAGCAGGGCAGCCCTGAAGTAAATGTAAAGATACCCATTCACTCATCCAGGTTTAATGTGAAGGATAGTAGGATGCCACCTTGTTTAACTTGCAGGGGAAGTTTTTCCAGTGATGGGGTAGTCATTTGGTAATACATTTGTATCTATAGTGCATTTTATTTATGTGCTGGTGGAGATTTAAGATATTTCTTCTTGTATTAGTGGAGCTGTTTGACTTGTGAACATAAAAGTCATCAGGGAGGATGGGGTCTCTAATGGCACGGGTTATGGGATATAGTGTGAGATATGAACTAACAAGTCAATATCATTTACATGTTTTCCTTCTTTGTAGCAGTACATATTATAAATGGATACAGTTGTTTAGGGGAGGAAATATTTAATTTAATGTCAGGCTCAGATGTTCAACCAAATCATATGGATTCAATCACGATTATGAAAAAAATTATTTCTATGCTACTTTGACTAGTGACCTATTCTGTAGTGGAGGGGCTGCATTTAAATCCTTTGCTGGTCAGTCACCAAACTATCGACCCTGTTACCTACTAACTTGCTTTTTCTTTACGTAGTAACAGGAGCAGCTTTTTAGAACAGGTGGTTTTAGAAGAATCACTGTTCTGAAAGCAAAGAATAATGTCATAATTCCTGTTTGTATTATATGTGCAACACCACTTATGTTGTAAACCAAAAGTGATCTTAAAGAGAATCACAGATTAGCATTTAATTCTGATGACATCAATGACAGAAGCTCACCTGATTTTACTTGCTTTGTTTATTACTTTCAATAGAGTGACTGATATTTCTTGAATCACCTTGGCTTATCATAAGGATAATATTGCTGAAGCTTTAAGCAAGGTAATGTGATGGAGTCTTTGTTTAACACGATAAGATGTGATATAAAAATTTAGGGTAGGACTTCCCAGATGACTGCACATTGAGTAACAGCTTAATTTCAGCTTTCCCCATACCTCTCAACCTCTTAGAGTAAGAAATCTGGACAAAGCCATAGATAATGGGTGGACAAAAGCCCCAAAATAGGGACAATTTTTAAATATTGCTCTTACAAACTTAGAAAGTAGATAGAATAACATGCTTTGAATCAGCATTAATTTTCTGAAGGATATGAAGTTTGAAACTGAAATGTCTGTCATTATTTTCTGACCGAAATCAGCAATGATTTCCCAATGATTTGCTAGAAAGCTACAATTTTATGAAAAATGGACAAAAAATATGGAGCACAAATCTGGACATTCTGCAAAAATCTGTACATTTGAGATGTATGGCTCTCCCAGTGTGAAAAAAGAAACTCGGAAGAGAGCCAATGAACTTGGTTTTGGGGGGTAAATTTCATTAACTGGCTAGTAAGTACAGTGCTTAGAAGCCAGCAAAAAAGAAATTCAGAGAACCTGAAATAAAATCAACAACAAAAAGTGGGAAAACACACCTAATGAGAAGAATTCCACAATTGTTCAGCAAAAAACAGTGCAAGCTTCAGCTTTGGTGCAAGTTAAACATACACAGAGCTGATTAAAATAAACAAAACACCGATGGAATATATCAATTCAAATAACAACAGGCTGGATAAAATGGAATAAACTTTAAATAGATATTCAGATGAGGTAATAAAACTATAAAGATCAGAGGTTGAAATGAAAAAAAGGAAAAGGCCGGCTGAATATGAAGCAGCTGAAGAAAAGATGTTTAAAAAAATAATAGAATTACAGGACAGAGCACACAGGGAGAACCTGAGATTTTCTGCTGTACCAGAGAAGCTGGAAGGAGCAGACTGTATTAATTTTATGAAAGCAGAAATAAGCAACTGGACTGGTATTCCATAGCTGGAGATGTTAACTGAAAGGACACATTGTGTGTATGCTGCAAACCTGGCCTTGAGAAAGCAACCTAGACATTTAATAGTAAATATGTAATCCTACCAGAAGGAGGAGTTGATTCTGACAAAACTGTGGCAAAAGGACAAAGTACTAAAGTGAGAGAGAGTAGAGTGTCTGTGAAAAATGACAACTCACTGTACACCAAGCAGAAGAGGAGTACATTTATTCCAATAATCAGCGAATGTCATTAAGTAGAGATTCAAACTGCTGTAGATGGCTATCTTCAGAATATTCTTTCCTGGAGGAACAAAATCAGTTTTTTGATGCAGAACATGCTAAGGAGGAAATACAAAAGTTTGACCAACAAAAAGTCAGCTATAAAACAGAAGGAGATTTTTCTTCTTGTTCTTCTGGTAATAAAGACCACACAGAGACTATGCCAGTGAAACCTTTTCCAGTGTTTCAACATAAAATACTTGAGAGACAGAAAAAAAAAGCAAGAGTTGATGAGAGGAACTGATAGTATGTTGGAAAGGAAGTAGAGACTGGATTTGGGAGATGCAGATAAATAGGAATAAAACCAACAACTCAGAAATTGACAAATAAATGGTGATTATAAAGCAGTAATTTTATTTGTCAAACATGACAGAACAAGAAAACCTGGAAATTTTGGACTTTGTTTGGACTTTCTGACTCTAAAGCATATGCCCTACTTCATGTCATCAATGTTTGGAGGAACACTTAGAAGAGGGGGAGAGGAAAGAAACAGTTAAGTGTAAATAAAACAAAGTTTTGTTCTTAATAGTAATATTTCTATAGTGCATGATATCTTCATTCTATAAAGTTTTCTCAGTTATTTCCAAGTGTACTGTGGATACTAAAGTGAACAGGAGCCCCTCAGTGCCCCTGTTTTTTTTATTTTCTCTTTCTCCTTGTTCAGTTTTAAAAAATGTAGGCAATGCAATGTAGTCAGAAAAAGAAAAAATGATGTGCTTTTTATCATTCTTGCATAGGGGAATGACTGGTTTAAGGCTCTTGGCTTTATATAATAAAAATTATAAGAGAAAGCAAATAAATAAAAACGAACAGTGAATATAATAAAACTCTCCATTAGCAAACAAATAAATAAATACTTGTAGAAGCAACTCTGTATCTGTTCTCATGTCTCCATAGAGATAATCTGATAAAAGTGCAATAAAAACAGAATACTTCTTTCTTATAATGGCTTTCTTTCAATGGCTAGGAGATAATGTTTTCTGAATACATTCAAAATGTTGTCTCATACTGCGACAGCAATAAAGGTAAGACAAAACCAGGCAGCACTTAGTAGAAGCATAGGCTGTACCATGTGTGTTACCATGGATAACCTTCCTTTTATGTTAACCCAAATCTATGAGTGTGGCTGCCAGTTTGGGACAATTGTTCCTAACAGGAAGGTAAAATGTCAATATTTGAATATGTACATAGATTTGTGTGTTAATATTAAGTTAATAGTTTTTGGTGTGTATTGGGAGTGTATTTTTTGAGGGCTTTCAATAAAACAAAACATTTTGTAAGATGTGACATAGTTTCCAATGGATATGACAAGAAACAACCATATAAAAGGTCAACCTGCCAAACAGTGTGTGCATGTAACACAAAAGGTGGAACTAGATACTTAGCAAAAAAGCTGCTACAAATAAAAGGTGAGAATAATAACTTTTTAACATAATGGCCCTTACAAAATTATTTTAAATGTTAATGGTCTCACAGATATGTACCAAAATGAAAGAGTAGTGGACTATATTAAAACATGTAGAATGTAAATAGCTATGCGACAGGAGACACATTTGGAAAGAAATGGACATGTGAATTTGAAAAAGTAAGGTTTTCAGGATGGTTATTCAGTGGAATACCTGGAAGAAAGGAAAAGAGGAGTACTTATATTAACTGCAAGAAGAGCTCCAACAGTGATAGAAGAGAATAAAAATGATAATAATGGTAGATATGTAGTACTGAGGGGCTACTGGCATGTATTTATATTCCATCTAAAACTGCAATAATGGAGCTTAAGAAAATTCTGGCAGAAATAATACGTTTTCAGCAGGGAATGTTACTTATAGGTGGGAACTGGAATTTAATTTGCAGTTGGAAAGGTGTGGCTGGTGGCCCAGAAGGGAAAACAATAACAAAGGAGGGTAGATTTTTGAAGACATTTATTGAAATATTTGGCATGGAAAATGTCAATTTAGTAGTAGGAGTTTGGAGTGAGTTTACATATTACTCCCCAAGATACAAAAATTGGGCTAGGCTAGACAGAACTTACATTTCACAGGAACATGTGCATTTAATTGAAAGTTTCGATATGTGCCCAATAACTATTTCATATCACACGCCAATAATAACTAAAATAAAAATGCAGAGCTATGAAATAAAACTGAGACACTAGCACTTTCCCACCTATCTGCTGAAAAGAGAGGAATTTAAGGAATGGGTAGTGGAAATTATTCAGGAATTATTAGAGAAGACAAAAATTTCTTCTGAAAATATAGCTACAGAGGGGGATAAAATTAAAGTGGAATTTAAAGATAGGGTAGAAATAAAATAATGAGACATATGGTTAAGAAGCACCAAGAATTATTTAGGGGGACTAAGAAATGTTAAAGTATTGCAGAATAGGGGGAAATCTCACAGAACAATTGCAGAATGCTAAGCAGAAGGACTAACTTGGTAATATGTATGAGTTTAGAAAGATTGCTGTTAAGTAACTGTTTTTTGATAGCAATGCTAGAGCACAAAAACTTTTAGTGGAACAACTCAGGCAACAGAAAGCAGAAAGAGTTATCGCCAAGCTTAGGGTGTCTAGAACAAGGAAGATAACAAGATAGCCTGTAGAGGTACTAGAAATGTTTCAGGAATTTTATGTAAGTCTGTTTAAAGCAGAGAAATATGGAGCTCATGAAAAGTTACAAACAGAAATGTTTTTTGAAGAATTAAACATGCCAAAGCTAGAGGGAGAAGAGGCTCAATTACAAACAGGACAGGAGGAGATGAGATAAAATGGTGATATAAAACCAATCAACAGGAAAGTCCCCATGAATAGATGGTATTCCCATGGAAGTTTGGAAGCTAGGAGGGAAAAAACTGATAAAAATCTGGAAGGTTTTGTTTAACAGTATTTTAAGAGGAGGAGAAGCACCAACCTCCTGGAAGAAGTGGTTGCTATAATACCTAAAGAGGGTAAAGACCCATAAAATCCACCTTTGCCCATTTCAATCCTAAACCATGATTATAAAGTGTTTCTGTCTATGATGGCTAAAACAATGGCAAAGGTGATGCCAAAATTGACAGATATGGAGCAATGCAGTTTTCTGGAGGGGAGACAAACATTTGACAACATTAACAGAACACTGATGATCCAGAGGGAAGCCAAATGTAAGAAAGTGCCACTGTTGTTGGTGGGTCTTGATGTAGAGAAAGCATTTGACAGAGTAAGCTAAGAGTTTATGAACAGGGCAATGGGAGCACTGGCATTTCCTGATAAAATTACAAGGTTGATTAGGAGTATACATGCAGGATCAGAGGCAAAAATTAAAGTGGATGGGTTCCTCTCTGATAATTTCTATTTGAGCAGAACCACCAAGCAGGGATGTCCTCTTTTCCTTTTATTTGTACCATATATAGAACCATTGGTAAAGAAAATAAGAGACTCAGAAATGAATGTAAGGATATAATTGGTATGGTAGTCAAGAAAATCTGCCTGTATTTGCAAATTATATTATTTTATAAATAATAAAACCAGAAAAGGTCATTTCATGGTTGTGGAACCTTTTGAGAGAGTTTCATATCTTTTCAGGATACAAAATTAATGAAGCTAAAACAACGGCAATAGCTATAAATCATGTACCTACACATTAATTGGTTCAGCAATATCCATATTTATGGGGACATGATAATATGAAGTACTTAGGAGTATGGATTAAAAAAGGATTCTGGTGTTGCAGCTAAGGATATGTGGGAAGAGACTAAACAAAAGATGATACAAAAACTGAGAAATTGGAATTTCTGTTATATGGATATAGATAGCAAGATACAAGTAATTAAAATGTTTTTAGTCCCTTTAGTTTTATACACAAGTCAGACATATTTTTATCAACCAGAGGAGAAGTTGTGGATAGCAATTAATAAACAGCCGAGGGATTTTATCTGAGAGGGGAAGACAGCAAGAGTCAAGTGGGATAAGCTGATTCTTCCAATTGAACAAGGTGGTTTGTGATTGCCCAATTTGAAAGGGCATTTCAGAGCTACACAGTTAAGGCTCCTATATATATATATAGCACAAACAGAAACCTATAATTCAGCATGAAAAGTGATGATAATGAAAGAAGGGGAAGCTCAATAAGCAAGGAGATTGGGAGTTTGGATGCAGATCCTTAAGGAGAATAACAATAACCATGCAGAATATTATATTTATAAACCTGCAGAAAGTATTCTAATAACTAAGCCAACATGGGAATGGAGAAAGGAGATTCTACTGATAGGGATGATTGCAATTAGGGATACAGACAATAGGCAAGAAAGGGCTGGAATTTATTGCAAAACTGGTAAAAGACCCAAGGTATTGGGAACAAATAATTAGAGAGGGAAAGGTAATAAAATGGGAAGAGACCATGAATTTATTTGGACTGTAAGATAGAAATCACCTTCCCTATTGAGGATTGATATCAGAGTATAGGCAAAGATAAAAAATAGGGGGATCCTAAGTGAAAGACCAGCATTGGTAGATCTTTTAGTAGAATCTAGAACAGAAGCTGTTGTTAAAAAATGAACAGTTAGTACAACATACAAAATATTGCATGATAACTGTAAGAATTAATCAGAGGAGGTTAAAAAGGATTGGGTAGAGAGACTGGATAAGCAATTCACAAAGAAACAATGGAGGGGGAAATATATATACATACACATGGGTCTACATCGGATGGAAGTTCCAAAACATCTAACCTCTGATCATCAAAGAGCACCCCCTGCACCCCCAAACCCCAGCTACTTAAATATACCAACTCCAAGATTGCACCACAGTGAAGAGAACAGTAAAGTTCTCATTCTGCACTGTGCTGCGATCGCTATTCACAAGGTTCGATATTTCAAAACTTCAACTGTCAGATGTTTTCTTTGAATCAAAACCCACCACTAGCTGAAAACTTTTCTTATATTCTATTTCCTCCTGGATCAACATTGTTCTGTTAATTTTGTAAAATGTTTGCCTCCCCTCCACAAAATCACAATGATCCATATCTATTAATTTTGGCAACATCTTTGTCTTTCTTTTGCTGTTTGATTTAAACTGAAAGGGGTCTATATGAAGCTGAGTCTGAAAAGGGCTTTACTCTCTTTGGGTAATACAGCCATGGCAGCTTTCTTCCAAGATGCTCATGCTTCCCGTGTTTTTAAAATACTTTTATTCATTAAACTATTAAACACAATTTTCCAGATCTTTATAACTTTCTTTCCTCCTAACTTCCAGACTTCCACAAGAATACCATCTACTCATGGGGAAGTCCCTGCAGATTGATTATATATTATTATTTTATATCATCTTCTCCTATCAGCTATTAGTTGTTGAACCTCATCTTCCTCTAATCTTGGCATAATTAAATCTTCTATAAATATCTCCATTTGTGCTCATTTACTGATTTCCACATTCCTCTGCTTTATACAAATGTTCATAACATTTCAAAAACATCTGTTATATCTCTATAGGCTATTTGGTTATTTTTTTTGTCATAGGCTCCCTAGGTTTGGTGACAACCCTTTACATTTCCTGTTGTCCACGTTGTTGTGATAAAACATTTTGTTCTCTGGAGTTATCAAAAATGGTTGCTTAATATCAGTCTTTGTAAATGCAGATTATCCACATACTTCCTTATTTTTTCTTTAGGAGTCTGTAGTTGTGTCTCTTTTTGTTTTGTGAGATTCCTCTTATTCCGCAGTAGTTTAACCTTTGTCAGCACCTCTAAAAAATTCCTATTATTTCTTAACCATATCACTTTCTCTTTTATTTCTATCCCTTTTTAAACTCTATTTTCATTTAATTTCGTTTATTAGCTATCTCTTCTGAAGAAATGTCTATTTTCCCTAATAACTCATACACTTTCCGCTAGCTATTTCACAAATTCCTCTCTTTTTAAAAGGTAGTTGGAAAAGTGCCAGTGTCTTGTTTCTACTTCATTATCATGCATTTTATCTTAATTTTTATTGGTGCATGATCTGAAGTAGTTAATGGATATGTGTTGAAGCTTAAAATTAAATTCACATAAATCTCTATCCAGTCTAGCCCAGTTTTTCTACCTTGGGGAATAATATGCAAATTCTATCAGAGTTCCTACTACTGCATTCACATCTTCCATACCAAATATTTTCATAACTTTCTTCAGAAATCTATCCTCTTTTGTTATATTTTTCCTTCTACAGTGGCAGATTTACTGGGGGGAAGGGAGCTAGGGGAGCACATTAGCACCTGTCTCTTAAGTGCACCGCTTTTGTCATACATTTTTTGTGTTTCCCCCATTTAACCAAGCACTGGGTTTCTATTCGGGTTGGCAACATGGATCCTAAAATGTGATTGGACTGTGAGGATCAATTCCTTGTCATCTGATCCTTACAGTCTAATTATGTTCACAAGCCACCCTTCCAAGTTTGGATCAGAAGATACAGACAATAAATTTGGAGTAGTTCAGTTCTTTTTAAAGTTCTGCAAGCTAATTTTATTGTTGCTGCTTTTTCTGTTGGAGGATTTATGGAAGTAGAGAGACAAACTGAAGTAAGAAATTTCATTTAAAGCATATGTACCTGGGGGCAGTTGTCAACTTATTTTTACTTTTGCGACAGCACTCAACTGTTCCTGATTTTGTAGAATGGCCCTCATTGTTGTCTTACATCTTGGGTCTGCTTCTGGTAAAACGTGTGGTTTTCTGGCAAATCAGACACAATTACAAAAATACTTGCATTTCAGACTTCATATCCTTCAGAAAATTCATGGAAACCTGTTATTTGAGCAGATAAGTACAATATTTAAAACTCTGTCCTTGCTTTTTTGTTGGCTTATAGCTCCCATTATTTTTTTAGCTTTGTCATGGATTCTTGAACTAAGAGGTTGGGCTTGCAATAGGTTGCACTGTATGGTCCTGAAAACAATGAGCTGGAATATATTTTTGTCAATTATGTATTTATTCATTCATTCATTTGATCACAACCAGCTATTCAAGCTGCATATAGACCACCTCCATTTGCTTCTTGCCTTCAGCAATGCTGAGCCAGTCACTTATCCAGACAATGTTTTTCCAGATGGCCCCATGAAACAGAAAAAATTCCAGCAAGTTAGACTATTAACAACTTGATAAAATAATAATAAACATGTTATACAATACAAAATTCAAGACGTATTCTAACTAAATTAAATCAGAAACGTTATGACATTGCTGTGATACTAGAACAGAATTTGCACAACCAGATTTTTAAGTAAACATAATATTAAGTGCCACAACTCAATATATCCACAAATCATAACTTGAAACAGAAAAAAAAACGACGTTGATTTCAGTGCCTGTGTCACATGACCCAAAACATTGCTATGTCAGTGCTTCTTTGGGGAAATAGACACTACTGGGTTAATGCTGGTGTATAGGAAACCACTACATGTTTAGTGAAATGGATACATTGTTTTGCTCAATGAAGAAAGGTCACAGCTAAGGGATCAGAATGCCTTTTGAAGTAGATAAAGAACTATTGGCTCTAGTATGGGAGATAAGGACCAGCAGTGGTGGGCTTTCCAAAACAGTATTTAGCAGGTGGACTCAAGGTATTATAGGTTCATAGGTAGGTACTAGGCTATCTGCCCGAGTGCATTTATAAGCCTAGCCAGAGTGTGTCGGCTTTCGCCACCCCATTGATTAATTAACTGATCCTCTGTCAAGCAGAGCCAATGAAGTGATCCCAGGGGTGTATTTTCTGTTACCCATCCACTCATCAAGGTTTCTCTTGAAGAGTGTTAGTGAGGAGCTCTGCCTGATGTAATTTGGAATTTTGTTCCAAAGCATGGGGAGTCTCTGTGACAGGAATCTATCCCTCCTGCATGTTCTATTTATTGCTGTGGCGAGGTTTAGCTCACTAGAGCACGTGGCTCCCAGTGACTTGGATTTCTTTAGGTGGAGCATGTCCATCAATTCTGAGTTGGACATGGCTTTGTAAGTCAGGTAGACATCACCTCTGAGTAAGCGATATGCCACTGAGTACAGCCGGAGTTTTTTCAGTCGGGCTGCATAGGATATATGTTTGAGGCCAGTAATCCTCTTAGTGAGGTACTTTTGTGGTCTTTCCAGCTGATGGAAGTGCCTTGTGAGGTACATCCCAAATGAGGCATTGTACTCTATGATGGGTCTAACGAGTGACGAGTAGAGAGGCACTATAACCTCTTTATTTCTAGATGCGAATCCTTCAGTAATTAGATGGGCCACATAGAAGGATTTCCCAACTACTTTGGCAATATGATTGTCAAAGGAGAGATTACTATCTACCTGGGTCCCCAGATCTCTTATTACCTCTTCTGTATTAAGGGGGCTGCCACCTATGTGGTAATTCGTGAGTGTTTTGTTTTTCCCAAATGGGATGACTATGCATTTTTTGACATTTAGCTTGAGGCCATGACTTTGACACCAGGTGTCTGTCTCAGTAAGGCCCTTTTGGAGGATTTCCATGTCAGCCGGAGAGTCAATTCTGGCTCCCAGTTTGCAGTCATAGGCGAACTTGGTTAGCTATAGTCCTCCTGTGTTTGCCTGTACTTCTGAGAAGTATATGCCGAACAGTAGGGGTCCCAGTACCGAGCCTTGTGGGATACCACTTGTGACTGGTTTAGAGTTGGACCTGGAGCCCGCTATTTTTACCATGTGAGTTCTGTCTGTAAGCCAGTTGGTAACCCATCTTGTGATGTAGGGGTTATGTTCAGGCTGGTGAGTTTTTCTGTAATACCCGAGTGAGGAATGTTGTCAAAAGCCTTGACGAGGTCAAGGTAGGCTGCGTGTACCATCTTTCCCTCGTATATGGCCTTGGTAACTGTCTCAAAGAAGTCAACCAGGTTTAGTAGGCATGGTCTGCCCTTAACAAAGCGGAACTGGGTCGGGTCAAGTGTTTGGAGGTTCCCAATGTCTTTGTTAATGAGTTCCATGATGATGCCCTCCATAGCCTTGCAGGCCAGGCTAGTCAGGCTTATGGGGTGATAGTTACCAGGGTGAGTTGTGGCCCCTCCTTTGTGAAGAGGAATAACCATTGCTGTGCACCATTCTATGGGCATGTAGCCTGTGGAGAGGCTGAGGTTGAACAGCGTGTTTAGGTGGGGGGTTAGTTCGTTCTGCAGTTCGTGCAAGATGCAGCCTGGGACACCATCTGGCCCCATTGACGCTGTGTTTTTGGCTTTTGAAAGGGCTGTTTTCACCTGTGCATCTGTGATTTTTTGGACACTACACTTTTCTGGTATTGTTGTGGGCCCTTTTGGAGGTGAGAGGGTGGTGAAGTTTGCACTGAATCTATCTGCCAGGATGTTGGCAATATCAATAGGTTCAGTATATTTTGTGCTATTTTGCACTAGTTCGGTGCATATCTGTGAGTTGTCACTTAGATTCTTAACATAGCTAAAGAAGGCTTTGTGGTTATCTTTTGAATCCTTGGCTATTTTTCTTTCAAAGTTAGCCTTGGATGATTTCATGAGGGACCTTAGTTTCTTACTGATAATGCTCAGGGATGTCTTTCCTTCTTGGGATTTGCTTTTTTTCTGAACTAGTTTCCTCCTTCTATTGTATAGCCTGTTTATTGCAGGGGTCCACCAAACTGGTTTCCTTCTCTTAGAGGAGTGAGTCTTGGTTTTGGTAGGGATGGCACGATCCATGCATCCTTGTAGGTGCTCATAGAGTGCATTTGTAAAGGTTTCTGCATCTTGGGAAGCGTTATCCTTTAGCGTGGGGGCTGTGAAACTTACCACCTCTGTCTTAAGTACGGTGAAGTTTGCTTTAGAAAAGTTTTTATTGTGGTTTCCTTAGTTGGGGGTGGTGGTGGGGTGTGGACATCCAGAGTGATTAGTTTAAGGTCTCATCTAACCAGTGACAGGTTGATCTCCAGTGTGGAACACCTGTCACCCATGTTGGTGATGACCACGTCCAATATGTTTTCACCTCTGGCAGGGGAGTTTACCAGCTGATCCAGGGCATTTGAGTTGATGAATTCCAGGAAGCGCTGGGCCTGGGAATTTGTACTCGAGTAGTTTTCCCAGTGAATGGTAGGGTAATTGAAATCGCCAAATATCAGGGTGTTCGGTAGGACCTTTATGTTTTCCAGTGTCTCCAGAAAGGTGGAGTGGTGGTCCTGGGTCATGGAGGGTGATCTGTAGCAGGCCACAATTTGAATTGCAGATTTGTCTGATGTTAGTTGCACATGGATGATCTCGGAGGTATCATGCTGCACACCACTAACCTGCAGATGTAGGTGTCCTTGATGAATATGGATACACCCCCTCCTTTTGTGTTTCGGTCCGTGTTCTGTGGCCGAAATGTGTGGTATGAGTTGTAGCCCGGTAGTACTGGAGTGCTCTCTGGAGCCTTGAACCAGGTTTCAGTTACTGCACAGATGTCGAGGTTCTCCATACTGAGGAGTGCTTCGAGCACGTGCATTTTGAGATTTAAACTCCTGGCGTTGAGTATCATAACACTCGGTTGTTTAATTGTGCTGTTTATGGAGGTGGGTTTGACTTTTGAGTCTTGCCTAAAAAGGCACTATGGAGGCAGCAAGAGCCTTGGCCAGTATTCAAAAGCCTAGGGGTGACAGGTGCAAGCTGTCTCTTTTGAAGCAAACCGGCTTGTCGAGCATGTCTTCCCAGGCTGACAGACACTGGATCCCCTTTGAATGACACCAGAAGCTTAGCCAATTGTTGAAATTGATCCTTTTTTCTTTATACTGAGGTATCATTCTTGGTGAGGGCAGGATGCTAGTCAGGGTCATATCAGCCTGGGCTACATGATCAGAGAGCTCTTCCATGTCTCTTTTCATGCAGTCCAGGGAGGTACGTCTCAGGTCATTCACACCAACATGAACAATGACAGAGTCATATTTGTACTTGTTCTGGAGTGACCTGAGTGCTTGTGTTATGTGGCGGATTCTGGCTCCCAACAGACAGCTAACAGTAACCTTCTGCTTGTCCAGCCTAGAGAGTGGGACATCAGTGTGCCTGACTACAGAGTCACCTATTACTAGTGTGTTTCGCTTTAAGGGCTGTGATTGTGCGCCACACTGATTTTGTGTTTTATATATGTATTCTGGTTTGTGACGGTAGGTGCAGGTTGTTTGGGTGCCTGCTTTGGAGGTCTCTGATGCTTTTGCTGGTTTTTATTTAGAGCCTCCGAGTATGATTTTGTGTATTTATGTGTACTTTTTTCCAGTGCTGTTTTAGTAGGTCTGTGTGCAGCTGGAGGTGTGGTGCAAGTGTTAACCTTCTCCTCTTGACTGTCTGTTCAAGTCTTGGGTGGAGACAGCTTAGCTTCCAGTTTGGCTGTATAATTGCATCTCTCGCATATGTTAGTGTTTTGTGGTGGGAGGAGAGGGTTGTGTGTGTACATGAGGCAGTTGTAACATTGCCTCAGGATACCCAGATTAACCAGCTGGACTGGAGAGTGCACCTGAAGTTGCCCTTTGGTCATGCCCAAATAGTAGGGTGAGCTGCTTAGTCGCTTGGTTGGTGAGGGGTGAATAAAGAGCCTTGTCATGCTGGGCAATCAGTGTCAGGGTATATTAGTGCTTGCTATTAGGTCTGAGCAAGTGCTGGGCTGTAAGATGCTTTTTGAGTGCTTAGTTTGAGAGTTAGATTAGTTTTAAGGAAAAAAAAAACTGAAGAGGAGACTTAGTGGAGCCAGGAATAATTTAACCGTAGTTAACCGGCACTGCCCGGTGTGCAAAACTGTGCAAACACATTTTTTATAGTAGGGAAATGAAAGAGATAGAAATTAGCCCAAAATGGCCAATAAACTACTAACTTCCAGGCTGGAACCACTCCTCCAGGGTCAGATAGGTTGCTCAAAGCTCCCCTCTCTCACAGGTAAACAGAGAAACTTCCTTCTATCCAAGTAAGGTATGGGCAACTCAGAAACTAGTATCACAGCCCTGAATTCAGCACTAGCCTAAAAACTGGACTATACTAGCTTAGAAAGGTGGGAAACAAGGAATTTTTTGGGGTTTTTTTGTAAAGATAAGGCAAAAACAGCAAAAAATACACTTAAAACAGCTTTAAATGACTACAAACGATCAGAAAAGGCTATCACACTTTAGTGTGTAGCCTACAACAGTTAAACAAATTATTTAAACAAAAAACAACTTTTTAAAAGTACAGGCAGTCAAATAAGTACAATATGTGAGAAAAACAAGCTTTTAAGTGACGATAAATGCTGGAAAAATCTGCATTTAGGCAGAAAACAGTTAAGTACAGCAAGAAAGCACAGAAAACTGATACTTAATCACTCCAAAGTTTCTCTTCTAAGCAAGAAGGCTTGTATCAGTTTAAGGCTTTCTAGTGCTACCCAGTTGGTTAGTTACAGGAAAGTTGAGAAACAACTGCAGATGTTGTCTTTTAAACCAGAAAGTTGAAAGAGATGGACAAACTGTCCAAATGGTCAATAAACTACAATTTCTGGGCCAAGAACCTCTCTTCTCATGGTAGACAGGCTACCTAGTGCTTACCACTCCCACTGATAACCTAGAAGGCTTTCCTCCAACACAGAAAGGCTTGCAGGGCTCAGAAGCTTGCCAACAATCCTGGATACAGCAACTCTATATCTGGACTAGGCTAGTTACAGGAAAGGTGGGAAACAAGGGCAAGTGCGGCTTTTAAACAAAAAACGTTGAAAGAGATGGAAAAAAATGCCCAAACAGCCAACAGCTACAATTTCTGGGCCAGGAACCACTCCTCTTGTGGTAGATAGGCTACCTAATGCTTACCACTCCCACTGATAAGCTTAGAAGGCTTCCCTCCAACACAGAAAGGCTTGGGGGGCTCAGAAGCTTACAAAGAGCCCTGGATACAGCAAAAATGTACCTGGACTAGACTAGTCACAGGAAAGGTGGGGAACAAGTACAAACTTAGGCTTTTAAGCCAGCAAGTTGAAAGAGATGGAAAACTGCCCAAACGGCCAAATAAACTACAATTTTTGGGCCAAAACTCACTCTTCCCATGGAGGATAGGCTACCTAGTGCTTACCACTCCCACTGATAAGCTAGAAGGCTTCCCTCAAACACAGAAAGACTTGGGGGAGGCTCAGAAGCTTACTAACAATGCTGGATACAGCAACTCTGTAACCAGACTAGGCTAGTTATAGGAAAGGCACAAGTGTGGCTTTCAAACCAGAAAGTTGAAAGAGATGAAAAAAAAAACTGCTCAAACAGCCAATAGCTACAATTTCTGGGCCAGGGACCATTCCTCTTGTGGTAGATAGGCTACCTGATGCTTACCACTCCCACTGATAAGTTAGAATGCTTCCCTTCAACATGGAAAGGCTTTGGGGGCTCAGAAGATTACAAAGAGTCCTGGATACAGCAAATCTGTACCTGGACTAGACTAATAACAGGAAAGGCAGGAAACAAGCGCAAACACAGGCTTTTAAATCAGAAGGTTGAAAGAGATGGAAAAGCTTCCCAAACGGCCAATAAACTATAATTTCTGGGCCATATATTATTTTATATGATTTTTTCTGGACTTCTGTATTAAGTTAACAAGCTTTTCTGTCATCTGTTCAGGAAAGTCTGATTCTCAGAGTTTTTTTCCAGACACTGATTAGTAAATATTGCATATCTGTCACAACTAGTTGAAAGCAGAAATAGAAAATGAGTGAGCTTTTAAATGTTTGTTATCCAGGGAACTTTTGTTATTATTTATTTATTTTTCTAAGGCTCAGACAATCGGCTTCTATTATGCCTGATTGTTGTTAAATATATATATATATATATATATATATATATATATATATATATATATATATATATAAATATATATATATATATATATATATATATATATATTATCATATAAAAATAGAATCCTTAAAAAATGTGATACAAGTGTGTGTGTGTGTGTGTGTGTAGGCACATGAGTGCATGCAGTGGGTATTTCTCTTAATTATCCCCAATTTTGCCTCATATTTTGATATATTCCTAAAAAAAGTAGTTTTCTGGCAAATTGTTGTGTTTCGTATTCATTAAATTATAATATACATGAGTTTCAGACTTCCTGTCCTTCAGAAAATGCTTGCTAATACAAAACCTGTTCATATAGCAATAAGAGCAATATTGAAAATCTGTCCCTGGTTTTGGATCTTTTTCCTTGATTCTTAAGTTGAGGAGGCAGAGGGTCTAGCAATAGGTTGCAATCTATGGTTCTGACATTTGCAAACTGAAATCATTCCTGGACCTTTATTTATATATTTATTAATGCATTTGATTGCACATATAAGGTGTATACTGCTGTACAGGTGGTGTTTGGGGTGTATATGTGTGTGTGTTTGTGTTGTATGCTAGACCTGTTTCATCAGGAGCAGTGTTGACATGAAGTAGGCCACCATTTTTATTCTGTAGACATACACAATATTGGCCAGCACATTCACAGGCCTTCTGGATAGCTGCCAAAATAATAAAAGTTAATAATTAGGTATCTTTCAAAAACTAAGTCAGAAAATGCATCACAGAGCATCTAGGCCCACACCTCCATAGTAGGCATATTAGGGGAGTCATATTCAAACTTCTGCTCCATACCTCACCTAATCTGCTCAGAATTGTGCACATAAGGTTGCTATAATTTATTTGGGAACTGGGGACAGTTTGGTCTCTATTTTTCTAACTTTATTAACTATCAGGCATCAGTGGTTTGTTGAGAAGGTTTGAAGAAGTTGCTAGAGCTTGTCTGGAGGTGCTGTATTGTCTGAGCAACATGCTGGACTACATTAGTGCAATCAGCATTTTTTTCACTTTATTCACAATCATAAGTTAGATGTATGTAGGTAGCTTGTCTTTTGCGTATAGGGATAAGAAGGTAGCAGTGCATAGGTTCCTGACAGCATCACGTTTAAATATGCTGCTGTCACATTTTGTTTGTTGTTCACTTTTAAGCCATTGTGACATCAGGAGGCTCTACAGATAATGTTTTTTTTTTAGGGCAGTTGTGAGGCAGCATGTGGTGTATCTGTATGACAGCAACAACTTGAAATGCATACTTGTGATCACTTGTTCTTTCATTTTGATCCCAGTCTAATGCTAGAGGTGCACATAGAAAGTGACCATCATTTTTTGATAAGTAGGGAGGCAGCCAGTATTTACAAGGATGCTTTATGTATTTGTCTTCTCATATTGGGAAACACTATTTTTCAGCTTTGAACATTCAGTCTTGGGCATAATGTACTTCTTCCTTGAAAGAAAATAAGACTGAATTGCTTTTCTTAGATACAGTTCTTGTACACACAATCATTGGTCCAAAGGTTGGTAAAAAAATGCCTATCAGAATATCTAGAACCCTCCAGCTTATTCATTCCCTCAGTGGAGTCATGGACAATCTTACTGTTCAGCTTAAGACAAAATATGAAAACACAAGGAAGTCTTTCTGATGTTGTGGGGAAACTGGGAGGGGGGGGTGGTGAAAGGAAGATAAGCAAGAATTATCACCATGGGCTAAAAGGATGTGTGCATGAAATTCACTTGTATTCTCCATCTCAGTTAAATATGTGCATTTCTAAATTTGCAGAAGATGAAAAGAAACTGAGGAGGTGAGTGTACCAAGAAGCAAGATTGTATAGTAAAGAATGACCACTGATATTAATGTTTTATCAGCAGTAGCTCCCACATTTGTTTCTGTTCTGGATCCACCACTGTTCTAGGCCCCCTTGATACATCCTCTCTATTACAAATCAAGTTTCAGTCCATGCCTATAAGCAATATTCCCTGATGAAAGCTAATTATTTCTCCCCAAAATTTCTTAAGCTTTGTAATACCAGTCTTTGATGGAATATAAATAAAAGCTAGCATAATAATCCTCCCCATATCTATAGCCCCTTATTACCACAAATATACCATTTTTGTGTTTTTTCCTCTTCTATCACTATACGAGTTCCACTAGCAATCAATATTATTACTCACCTTCTCCTTTGTCCCTGATTTTCTGTGGAATATCCATCCTGCAATCCTTTTTTTTTATCAAATTGGTATCCTCATTTCTTTCCAAATTTGTCTCCTGCAACACTGCTATTTGCACTCTTTATTTCTTAACTTAATTCAATACTATTTCTTTTTGCCTATACCTGTAAGACCATTTGCATTCCAAGGTAATATGGATAGAGTAGGCATTATGATAAAAAGTTATTATCCCCACCTATTATATGTGACAGTTTTTTGAATGTGTATTTCTAACTTTAGTCTTACATTCAAACACTAAGGTTTGGCAGACTGATCTTTAACACAGTTGTTTCTTCTCATCTCCTTTTGAACCTATGCCACATTTTCAAGACTTTATGCTGGAAGGAAAACCCTCAAATAAAAAACAAAACACATTTTCAGAACACCCCCTCCACTATTAATTTAGAACAAACACACAAAATTATATACATTTTAAAACAAATGAAGTTTAATCCACCAGATCTAAACAACCATCTCAAATCAACAGCTGCCATAAATAATCTAAAACTGAGGTCACCCATGCTAAAGTACACATTACAGCCTGTGTTTCTATTTACACTAACTGTTTTCTGTTCTTTTCTTATCTCTGTTCCTCTCACAGACATGAAAATAGAGTGCATGCTTTTAGAAAACATTAACTTTTAGCCCTAAGAAATGGTGAACTGGCGACTATTACATGCAGTTAAAGTGTGCACTATTGTATTAAATGCATTTAAGCATTAAGGCTGCTGGGGAGGCAACTATGTCTTTTTCACTTAATTTCAAATTTTATTTTTCACTGGACTACATGCCATTGTACATTCAAATCTTGCATTTCCCTCTGCAAGTTTAATTGCTTGCACCTGCAGACAGCTCATATCCTTGTAAAAATAGGCAATGAAAAAAGGGGAAAAAAAACAGCAAACAACTTTGCAGATGTATGATGGAATCTTTGTAAATTTCACACAAAGTAGAATGTAAAAATTTCCCCTAGCCAACTGTCTTTAGATGCATAATTATTTTCTGCCACTGAAAGTCTTTGTTCATTGAGACAAAAGAACAAGCTAATACCTTTGCAGATGCATAAAACTTAGCATTTTTCATGTCTTTCATAATTTTGCCTTATCTTTCGGGCCTATGTGCTTATAAAACTATTGTTTATAGCTTAAACCAAGGACAATAAGCTAGATATCTGTTCTTTTGCAAACAAAGGAAATTATTTTCTTAATTCTACATATAATATAATCAGTATACTTTTACAACCCACCCTCCATCCCAGAAGCCCAAGATCACAGGATTGTATTAACTTAAACTTGTTTCTGTCCAGCCTTCTTCTCTTGTTGTAATGTAAAGCTTATATTTCTTACAACAAATATTTTTAACGTATACAACTATCACTGAAAAGACACCTACATTTAAAATATCCCAGACTGAAAGCTATACAAAACTGCTTTACAACATAACATGCAGTATATATCAGAAAATGTTTATACAAATAGGAACAAAAATGTTAGTGTCTTGCTAAACATTAATGGCATAATATGGTATATATGCTTTACAGTCCACCCATAAGTTTAACAAAGTCAACGAAAGTCCAGTCTTTCTTAGCCACTTTTTCTTGCAAAGAGACTGAGGAAGTGCAAAAATATAACGAATAAAACCTAGAGACTTATGAAAGGTATAAAAAAAGAAACATGAACATGGGAAGGAGAGAGAGAACTGATATAGTGCAAAATTTATGCAAAGGAGAAAGTCAAATTAATCAATACAAAAAAAGCAGCTCCAAATATATCTGAATTGAAATACAGGCAAAGGCACCCAGATATGGAACATTTTATAATACTAAAAATAAGATCCCAAAGAGGGGAATGTATATCAGAAGATTAGTACAACAAAAGTTAAACAAATAGAAGCTGAAGTTATGAAATACTTGCAAAGTGAAGGATTTAGTGTGGAAAATCCAGCACTGGTAATGTCACAGCATAATGAAATAATGAGCCCTCAAATTAAGGAGAAACAGGTGGAACAGGAAGTATCTGTTCAGTTATGACATGAAGATACTCTGGAGCTTTCAGTAGGAAACCAGTACAACAGCTGAGTGGGAGTTGCTCAGCAAGGGAAGGAACTGGAAACATTGGCAACTTTGACTCAGTCAATGTTGTGGAGTGATAGGCCAGTAAGTTCACATAGTAAAGAGCAATGGATGACAAAGTATGCAACTGAAGAGTATATATCACAGGAAGATGTTCTGGAACATTCTGTGGAATGCCCACATGAAATGGAGAATAAAGAATGTGCTCTCAATTTAGAAGAAAAAGATCAATGGGGAGAGTTGTGTGATTTAATAGAAATGGATAGACATAATAAGACTGATGAAAGAAATAGATTATAGAAAGTCAATAAGACCCAAAATGTTAGAAGTCTGAGAAAACATACAAACACAGTAATCAAGACTATTACCAGAAATTCATGTGATATAGCAGAAGTAAACATGATACATGACTATGCAGCTAAATTAATAAAAGATAAGGTCTTACCACAAAAATACAGGGCAATAAGGGAAAGGAAGGGAAGGGAAAAATCATATGCCATTATGGAGGCACTGAATAAAGAAAACTAGAAAGCAGTTAAGACAAGAAGTGTCACTGATACAACAGTATAGGAAAAAGGATCAGAATAACAAAAATACTTAGAAAGACAGATGGATTAAGCAATACACAGCATTAGAACAGACCAGGGTCTATTATATACTATTACAAATAATAAACTGAAGATATCAGCAAAGGGAGAAAAAACTTAGGAGATATGCAGATAAATATAAAGGGAAATACAAAATAAGCAATTCATTGATCCAAAAAAGTTTTATAGAGAACTAGGAAACAAAGTTAAAGGAATAGAACCACCACCAAGGAAAAAAAAAAAAAACACATTTTGGAGAAATATTTATGAAGACCCTGTGATGCTGAATGGATAGAAAAAGAAACAGTAAGAAGTTCAGATGTACACAATATGAAATGGGATGAAGTAACAGACAGAGAAATTGAATAAAATTAAGAAAAGCTCCTAACTGGAAAACCCCAGGCCCAGATGCAGTACCTAACTTTTGGCTAAATGTGTTTATATCTTTACTCAAAGATTTAGCCCTGAGTAAGACCTACTTGTATGCATATCCTGAACAGACGTAAACTTGATTAACAACAGGAAGAATGATACTCCTCCTTAAGAGTGAACCTGCAAGCTATCCTAAAAACTATAGACAAACAAATTGCCTTCCAACGATGTATAAACTCTATACCAGAAATGATGCTGACAGAGCTTAGAGTCATTTAGAAGAAAATTCAATCATGGCTATAGAACAAAAGTAACAAAAGAAAGTCATATGGAACAAATGATCATTTGTTGTTTAAGTCATAATGGAGAATTGTAAAAAGGGGACGAATCTAAGCATGGCATGGATAGATTACAAAAAAAAAAACATTTGACAACATCCCACATTCCTGGATAAAGGAGTGCCTCAGATGTATAAGATACACCCTACATTGATCAATTACATCACAGTGACCATGAAACAGGGAAAACCACTTTGCAGCTAAGCAACAACTGAATGTGGTCGAAACTTTCTCTGATGATATAAGAATGACATTTGGTCTTGATCATAGGAGGTTACTAGGCTAATGGCCCTGGGGCCCATACAAGCCTAGCCAAGAGTTTATCCCCAAAAAGAAACCTCAGTCAGCACCTGTCACCTCTGTCAATGAGGGACACAGATGGTACCCCTGGGACAGATTTGTGGTTTCCCATCCACTCATCAAGGTTGTGCTTGAAAAGATTCAGCGAGGTGTTCTGTTTGACATGTATGGGAAATCTATTCCAGAGATGGGGCAGCCTCTGGGAGACAAACCTGTCTCTCCAGCGGGTTTTGCTGATGTCGCATATTAGATTCGGGCCTTTTGAGCGAGTAGTGCATGAGGAGGACTTATGGATATGGAGCATCTCTAGTAGGGCAGGGTTTGATATTGCCTTGAGGAGCAGGTTTTAGTTCTACTGGGAATGGCTGAGTCCATGCAATTGTACAGGTACTTGTATACTGCATTGGTGTACTGTTCAGCATAGTTGTTTGCATCGCCTGAAGGGGACAGTGGTGTGAAGCTACAGATACCCTCCCTTAGGAGGTTGTAGTCAGCTTTTGAGAAGTTTTTTAGCTTGATTATAGCTGGGGGGGAGGTTGGGTGGGATAGAAACTTTGAATGAGACAGGGAAGAACATACTATGGGGGTGGTACAGCAGTCACCCATGTTGGTGAGAACCAAGTCCAGAATGTTATCTCCCCTCGTGGGGGGATGAGACAAGCTGGTTTAGTGTGTTAGAACTGATGAAGTCAAGGAATCATTGACAGAGTGCATTAGTGCAAGAATAGTTCACCCAGTCTATGGTGGGGTAGTTGAAGTCACCAAGGATTAGGGTGTTAGGGGGTACTTTGATGGAGTCAAGTAGATCCAGGCAAGAGGAGTGGGTATCCTGAGTTATGGAGGAGGGTCTATAAATAGCTATAACTTGGATGGGTGTCTTGCCAACTGTCAGTTACACCTGGAGTAGTTCCAGTGTGTCATGCTGGCAAACCTGTCTGGAGGTGTGCCTGTCCTTAATGAAGATAGAGACTCCACTGCCCTTAGTCCTCCCAACCTCATTTTGGGGTCAGAAAGTGTGGAATGAGGTATAGCCTGGTAAGGCAGAGGTGCTCTCTGCAGCCCTGAACCAAGTTTCCGTGACCGCACAGACATTGGCATCTTCCAGTGCAAGAAGAGCCTCCAGTGAGTCTATTTTCAGGTTAAGGCTCCTAGCGTTAAGTAGCATGACCTTCAATTTGCTTTTTGACAGATCTTTTATGTTGGAAGGTTTGTCTTTGGGACACTGCCTAAAAACAGCACAATGGGGGAGGCAAAAGCCTTGCCAGGATCCGGAAACCCAGTGGTAACAGGTAAAGGCCATCTCTGACAAAGCATCAAGGCCTGTCGACCATGTCATCTCAGGCAGACAGATACTGGATCCCCTTGGAATTACACCAGAAACTAAGCCAATTGTTGAAGTCAATTATTTTTTGTTGGTATTGTTGTATCATTCTTGGTGAAGGTAGGATGCTGCTTAGGGCTAGGGTCATACCTGCCTGGAACACACATTCAGAATTCAAAAATGTCTCTCTTCATATAGTCCAGGGAGATACGTCTCAAGTCATTCACACCGACATGGACAATGACAGAGTCATACTTGTACTTGTTGTGGAGAGACTTAAGTGAGTGCGTGATGTGGCAGATTCTGGCACCAGACAGACAACTGACTGTAACCTTCTCCTTGTTGAGCCTGGTGAAAGGGACATTGGTGTGTCTCATAAGTGAGTCATCAGTGACTAGTATGTTTGGTTTATTGTTATGTCTTGTGGGCTGTGATGGTTTATTGTTTTGCCTTATGGTTTGTGTTTGTGAGACACTGGTGTGTTATCTGCTGTGTGTGATATGTTTGGTGTTGTGTGTGGAATGTTTGTGTGTGTTTTGGAGGTCTCTGCTCTTTAGGTAAGTTTTTATTGAGGACCATTGCATAGGTGTGTGTGTTGTGCTTGGCTATGTGATGTGAGCGGTGTGGTGTTTGTGCTGGCAATCTCCTCTGTCAGGAGTACTGACTGTGGCACAAGCTGCTACTGTTGCATGGTTTTCCAGCTACCTTGCTAACAGATTTCAAGCAGTGAGGTGGCAATCTGCACTCTCCCCTCCTCTCCCATTTGAAATGGGTGTCCCTCGGGGTTCCATCCTTGGTCCACTACTTTTCAACATCTTCACTAATCTTCCTTATTCTTCCTGTCCTCAGTCATCACTGGTTCAATACGCTGATGACTCTACTGTCATCACTATTGCTGACTCTCCCTCCGAATTCATCTCTACAACACAGACTTCCTTTAACTCAGTAGAAAACTGGCTGTCTGATAACCAGCTTATCTTTAACCCCCCAAAAACACTAAGCTACTGCTTTTTCTTCTTAGAAACTACAACCACATTAAATCCACTTTCACAATCCTGTCCCTCAATAACACACACCTCGAGGTGTAAACTAGCACTAAATTCCTTGGTGTCATCATTGACGACCAACTTAAATTTGATCTACACATTAACAACTGTATCAAGAAAACTCATCAGAAACTAGGGCTCCTCTACCGCAACAAAAAGTTTCTCACCAGTGAAGCTACATTAACACTCTCTTATGCCTACCTCCTTCCCAGTCTTTTATATGGCTCTCAGATTCTTACTTGCCTCAACTCCACACTCCTTGCCAAATTTGAATCTACCTACAACAAGATAGCCAAATTTGCAGCCCATCAAACTTACAAGTCACATCACTGTCTCTCATTCACACACCTTAACTGGCTTGAACTACCTCACCAGCTTCTTCTCCCTCAACTCCAGATCATCCACTCTATCCTTTATCAGCCTTCTTACTGTGCTACCCTATCATCGGTCATCTCCCACTATTCACCTGCTAGATCCCTCCAGAGCTCTAACCTAGATCTTCTACAAATCCACAAACCTAAAACTAAGAAAGGATGCATTCTCTATAGCTGTAATCCTTCTAAGGCCAGGAACAAACTCCCACTAGAGATGAGGTCACTCAAGCAACTTAGTTAATTCAAGTTGTCCAATAAAGAATACCTGTTAAACCAATGGACCTGCCTCTGTTCCCACCCTCCTTAAACAGCTTATCAACCCTAACTGCACCTCTAACTGCTCCCAGTTTATGTAACTTACTAGACCTTGTCTCACATTAACTTCTCTATCCTAAGCACATTATACTTATTTTTATCTGCAAAATGTAAGATTTTACATCCGGTGACAAAACTACTGTTAGTCCTTCTGAATGATGTACGATTCTAAATCTGACAAACATAGTGATTAGTTTACTGTAGTAAATCCTTGTTTTTCATGTATATGTTGCTTTTAGTATTCTCTGTAAACCAGTTGTTGATTTGTATTTGTTTACTTATTTTTGTAAATGATAATCTCTAGAACATGTGGAGCTTTTCTTCCCAGGCCTCCACTGAAAAAGGGCTACATAGCTTAGTCAGACAAACCTGGTCAACAAATGTAAAATAAATAAATATAAAGAAGAGGGCATGGACTCCAGGTTACTGATGTAGATGCATTTCTCGCAGGTGGAAGAATTATGTGCCAGGAGAAGAGGGTTGTCAGTAAACATTAGGCAGTTGCTACACTGTCTCAGTATGCCCATGTTGACCAGGCTGGCAGGAGAAACTGATGGGAATTTTCCAGACAGTGTTCCAAATGCTTGGGTGGACTTAATAGGTTCATAGGCTGGTACTAGGCTATTGGCCCTAGGGCCTATACAAACCTAGCCATAACAATTCCCTGGATATTTCTTCCCACAATATTTACTTCCCTGGACCCCTGTCTAGTAGGGCAGCTGACGTGATCTCCAAGGTGAATTTCCTATCTCCCATCCAATTGTCAAGGTTCCTTTTGAAGAGGGCCAAGGAGGTGCTCTGCTTGACATGTATGGGCAGTCTGTTCCAGAGTATGGGGAGTCTCTGGGTCAGGAACCTATCCCTCCAGCATGTTTTGTTCATTGTGATGACAAGGTTTAGATCACTGGAGCGTGTGGCTCTGAGGGATTGGAATTTCTTTAAGTGGAGCATGTCCAACAACTCAGGGTTTGACATGGCCTTCTATGTTAAGCAGAGATCACCTCTGAGTAGATGATATGCCACAGAGTATAGCTGGAGTTTTTTAAACTGTCAGCATAGGGCATCTGCTTTAGGCCTGTGATTCTTTTAGTGAGGTATTTCTGTGGTCTTTCCAGCTGTTGCAAATGTCTTGTGAGGTACATACCAAACGGGGCATTGTACTTTATAATGGGTCTAATGAGGGATGAGTACAGTGGGACAATGACCTCCTTTTTTCTGGATGAAAAGTACTTAGTGATGGGGTGTGCCACATAGAAGGATTTCCTGACTGTTGTGGTGATGTGGTTATCGAAGGTGAGACCACTGTCCACCTGTGTCCTTAAGTCTCTCATCACACTTTTGGTGTTTAGTGTACTGCCACCTATGTGGTAATTCATGGGTACATGTTTTTTCCCAAAGGGGATAACTATACATTTCTTGGCATTAAGCTTGAGCTCATGGCTCTGGCACCAAGCATGTGTTTCTGTAAGGCCCTTTTGTAGAATATCCACATAATTTGGGGATTCAATAATGGCTCGCAGTTTGCAATCATCTGTGAACTTTGTTAGCCAGCGTCCCTTAGTGTTGGCCTGTACTTCAGAGAAGTAGATGCTAAACAAGAGCGGTCCCAGGACTGAACCCTGAGGTACTCCACTTGTCACCTGTCTGGAGCTGGATTTAGAGTCGGCTACTTTACAGTCTGGGTTCTGTCAGTAAGCCAGTTGGTAACCCATCGAGTGGACGTAGGGATTTATGCCCAGCTTAGTAAGTTTATCTATGATTCCAGAGTGGGGGATGGTGTCAAAGGCCTTGGTGAGGTCCAGATAGGCTGTGTAGACTTCCTTACCCTCGTCCACAGCTCTGGAGACTGATTTGAAGAAGTCAATCAGGTTCAGGAGATAAGATCGGCCCTTCACGAACCCAAACTGGCTGGGGTCCAGTGTTTGAAGGTTGCCAGTGTCTTTGTTTATAAGTTCCATGATAATGTGTTCCATGCCCTTGCAGATCAGGCTGGTCAGACTGATGGGACAGTAGTTCCCAGGATCCAATGTGGATCCCCCTTTGTGGAGTGGGATAACTGTAGCTGTGCGCCGCTCAGTGGGCATGAAGCCTGATGTGAGGCTATCATTAAACATGACACTTAGGTGAGGTGCCAGTTCATTTTGTAGTTCATGTAGTACACAGACCAGGATGTCATCTGGTTCCATGGATGCTGTATTCTTAGCTTTGAAGAGTGCGGTGTCTACCTGTGTGGCTGTGATTACCAGAATTTGGCAATCTTTTGGTATTGAGGTGGGCCCTTTAGGGGGTGAGAGGGGGTGAAGTTGGCACTAAATCGATCTGCCAGGATATTAGTAATATCCTTGGGATCAGTATATTTACTGCCATTCTGTTGTAGCTCAGAGCAGATCTGAGCATTGCCATTTAGATTCTTGACATAACTATAGAATGCCTTGTGGTTGCTTTGAAATCTTTAGCAATTTTTATTTTCGTAACTTGGTTTGAAGGATTTTATGAGGGATCTCAGCTTCTTACTGAGGCTGGTAAGGGAGTTTTTTGCATCCTGGGATTTTCCTCTTTTCTGTAACAGTTTCTTCCTTCTGTTGTATAGCTTGTTTATGGCAGGGAACCACCAGATTGGCTTCCTTTTTTGGAGGAGAGCATCTTGGTACTATTTGGGATGGCACGATTCATGCATGAGTGGATGTGCTTGTACAGTGCCTTAGTGTAGGATTCAGCAGTCAAACTTTCAGCTCCTGCCTGCAAGTGTGTCATGAAGTTTGTCACTTCTGACTTGAGTAGCATGAAGTTGGCTTTGGGGAAGTTTTTTACAGAGGTTTCCTTACTGGAGGGTGGGGGTGGGATGTGGATGTCAAGGGTGATTAGCTTATGGTCACATCTGACCAATGAGGGCGTGACCACTGGTGTGGAGCATCTATCTCCCATGTTGGTAATGACCAGGTCTAGGATATTGGAGCCCCTGGTGGGACAATGGATTAGTTGATCCAGGGAATTGGAATTTATGAATTCCAAGAACCATTGGGAAAAGGTGTTGGTACCTGAGTAGTTTTCCCAGTTAATGGCAGGGTAGTTGAAATCACACAGTATTAAAGTGTTTGGTTGTATCTTAATATTTTCCAGTATGTTTAGAAAGGTGTAGTGAGAATCTTGGGGCATGGTGGGGGGATCTGTAGCAAGCTACAATTTGGATTACAGTCTTACCTAGTGTTAGTTGCACCTGGAGAATTTCAGATGCATTGTGTTGGGCAACTAGCCTGGAGGTGTGAATATCCTTGGTGAATATGGACACTCCTCCACCTTTAGTGTTTCGGTCTTGGTTTTGTGGCCGAAAGGTGTGGTAAGAATTGTAGCCTGGTATTGCAGGGGTGCTCTCTGGAGCCTTGAACCAGGTCTCAGTCACTGCACAGATATCGATGTTCTCGATTTTTAGGAGTGCCTCGAGAGAGTGCATTTTGAGGTTTAGACTTCTAGCATTGAGTAGCGTTACCTTCAGATTTTGCATGCTTGTGTCTGTTACGGTGGTGGTTTTATCCTTTGAATCTTGCCTAAAAAAGGCACTATAGGGGTGGCAGGAGCTTTAGCCAATAACCTGATTCCCAGGGGTGACAGGTGCAGACCATCTCTGGCAAAGCATCGTGGTTTGTCGATCATGTCGTCCCAGGCAGACAGATACTGAATCCCCTTTGAATGACACCAGAAATTTTGCCAGTTGTTGAAGTCAATCATTTTGTCCTTATACTGTGGTATCATTCTGGGTGAAGGCAGGATGTTATTCAGGCTAGGGTCATACCTGCCTGGGCCACATGATCCGAGAGCTTCCATGTCTCTTTTCATGTAGTCCAGGGAGGTACATCTCAAGTCATTCACTCCAACATGGACAATGACAGAGTCATATTTATACTTGCTGTGGAGTGACTTGAGTGCATGCGTTATGTGGAGGATCCTGGCACCCAACAGGCAGCTGACTGTAATTTTCTCCTTGTTCAGCCTGGTGAGTGGGATATCAGTGTGCCTGACTATAGAGTCGCCTATGACTAAAGTGTTGGGTACGTTTTCTTGCCTTAGGCGCTGTTGTTGAGTGGCACACTGGTGTTGTGAGCTATGTGTCACTTTGGTTGTGACTGGTGTTTGTTTGCGTTTCAGCTTTGGAGGCCCTTGTTGCTTGGGCAATATAACGTTAAGGGCCTCCACATATGTGGGTTTAGTGTTGCTATGTGTGGGTGTTGATGGTATGGGTTTTGAAGGGCTATGTGTTGCTTGAGGTGTAGTGCAGATGTTAACCTTCTTCTCTTGACTGTCTAGCACAGTCTTAGCTGGAGAGAGCTTTGCTTCCAGTTTGGCTATGTAAGTGCATCTCTCGCAGGTTGTAGTGTTGGGTGGTAGGAGGAGAGGGTTGTCTGTGTACATGAGGCAGTTGCTGTATTGCCCCAGTATACCCAGATCCACCAGGTGGACAGGAGAAATCACCAGAAGCTGACCCTTGGACATGCCTGTTTAAGTGCTTTTTTTGTAAAGTACAAGAGCTGTTTTCCCTTACCTTTGCAAGATACTTTCCAATTATAGGCTGTTTAGTGTCTATGATTAATTTCTCCTTAGTAACAAGAGCTGAGTGCTTGTATCAATTTAAGGCTTCCTAGTGCTTTCCAGCAGGTTCTAGAGCAAGTGCTAGTCACAGGGGTTCAGATTTTAATGCTACTACTGAGAAACCAGCTAGTTCTAAGGGAATATTTGAAGACCAGACCTGGCACCTGGAAAAGTTTAACTGTAGCCCCACGGTGTTGCACGATGTGAAAAACACGCAAACACACGTGTTTTTAAGCCAGAAAGTTGAAAGGGATAGAAATCAGCCAAAAATGGCTCATAAAATTACAATTTCAGAGCTGGAAACCACTCTTCTAGTGTTAGATAGGCAGTACAATGCTCACCACTCCCACTGGTAAGCAGTAGGACGTCCCTCTACCACAGCAAGGTCTGGATAGCTCGAACACAGAAAATAAAGTCCTAAAACCAGAAAAGCCTGGTAGGACTTCCCTCTACCACAGCAAGGTCTGGATAGCTCTGAACACAGAAAATAAAGTCCTGAAACCAGCCTGGGATCTGGACTATACTAGCTAGGAAAGGCAGGAAAAGAGCAAACAAGATAGTATTTTTTTTTAGTTAAAACAGGCTAAACAGCAGTAAATAAACACAGAAAAGGCTAACGCACTTGAGTGTGTAGCCCTAAACAGTAAATGCAATTAAAACTACAAAATTAGCAATTTAAAACTTTTTAAATGAACCAAGGCAAGTGCACAACTGAAAAATGATTAAAGAGGCAGCAATACAGTAGAATAAGTTGCTAGTCTACATATACAGAAAAGTCTATATATACAGAAAAGCAGCTAAAACAACACTAAAACAATTCAGATGCAGTGCAACCTAGAGCACTTGAGCTGTAGCAATATTAAGGCAAATACAGTTTTAATAAATGCACTAAAATATACTCTATATTTCCAAAATGTTTGAGAAGCACATTCAGAACAGTAGGAGCTTCAGGCAATTTTTTTTTTTTTTAGAAAGGGAGAAAGGAGGAACAGAAGGAAAGAACCTAAGTGGGTTGGCTTTCTCAGATGTTCTCTTATGGAGAGAGGGTTTTGATAAGGGTTTGTCTACAAGAGTGTAGACCACAAGAACCTCCTTAAATGTAAAGCAACTGGCCTGAAGCACAAGTGCTAAAACCAAAGCTAAGATGCTTAGAATAACAGATGAATTTAATCAGGCTACTAACAAGCAGTAATAAATGCAGCGGAATAAAAGCAATTGAACACTTAAGAGCACACAGCAAAAATAATGTAATAAAGTATGAAGAACACAATTACAGTAAAAGCAGCTGAATAAAGTGTATTTTTTAAGTGGAGAGGGAGGAAACAGAAGATAGTTCAAGATTAGGGAACTAAGGGGTTGGCCTTCCCAAATGCTCCCTCTCTAATTAGTACACTGAGCTGATGAGATAGGTCAGGGAGGAGTGTCCAAAGTCAAAGAAGCAAGGGGGTAAGTCCTACCCAAATGATCTCACTGCACTAGGTTGGGTGATCAAATGAGATTGGACTGGGAAGAATGACCAAAATCAGATTTACAGCAGGGGCAGGCAATTCCAAAGCCACCAAGTTTAAGACAACACTTGGAAGGGAGGGTAGGAAAAACAGCAGTGCAGTCTACAAATGACAGAAACAATAAAGCAAATATATAAATACAGTACAGTGCAAATCGAGTTTCAAAAAGTGTACTTATCCGTTTGGTATATCATATGGTAATAGAATCCAACACAGCCAGGAATTTTAGCTCTGCACAAATTCACAGAAATAAAGTCTGTACTAGAAGCAACACAGAAAATACACCTCAGGCAATGGCTAACACCTAAGACTGGCTAGCCCAACAACCCCCACCTGAAACTAGCTATAGAGCTATGCTAAGAAACAAACAGTGCAGTCTACAAAGGACAGAAACAATAAAGCAGAAAAAGTAAACTGATAAATGTGCAAAAGCAATATTTAAAGCAGGAAACCTGCAGGACTAAGAAAATATCAGTTTGGGAGAGGAATGTGATATAAAGGAACTGGAATGGGGGGAGTGTATAAATATTTGGGAATTGATGAAAGATCAACAATAAAACATGAACAAATGCAAAAAAACTCAGTAAATAATATTTTAGAAGACTAAAATGAATTCTGAAAACAGCCCTGATATCTAGGAACAAAGTCCAAGCTATAAACCAGTTTGCTGTTCCTATACTAACAAAGTTTTGGGGTGACTGACTGGCCCCTAAACGTATTGGATCAGTTGGGCAGGAAAACAAGAAAAACGTTTCAGGCTTATCAAATGATATATACAATGTATACCAAGATTACATATCCCTTATTCTGAAAGTGGTATGGGCCTCCTCAAAATTGATTACATGTATAGATCTGCAGTCATAGGACTGCATATATATGTGCTGACCTCATCAGATCCAAACATAGTGAAAGTTGTGAAACATGAAGAAAAGAAATCTCAGATGTCTTCCTTGCTTATTTTAGCAGAAGCATATTGGTGTCAAGTGAGAATGGAAACCAAACCAAAAGTAGACAAAAATCAGGCAGCAACTGAATGTGCCAAAAAAGAAAGACTACAAGGAGAAGGATCAGATGAGAAGGCAAGAAATGTGGAAAAGGCATAAATATAGTTGCAAGTAAAGAAAACTCCTGGAACAACCTCATGTTGATCAGGATCTGACACAGGTTTGGTTATGGAAAGTGAGGAGAAAATAAACCAAAAGATGAAAGGTTAATATTAACAGCCTAGGATAGTGAACAACTTGCACATTAGTTTACAGAGTCCATTGAACATGTGGAAGAAACAGACAAATGCAGATTCTGTAAAAGAGAACTGGGAATAGTTGCACATCTTGTTGCTCGGAGCAATACACTAATGGCAGAAGGTATGTATACTGAAAGGCAGAATAATGTGGCAAGACTGTTGTATTTGAGATTGTGCAAACATTACATTATTGAAGTAGTTGAGAAGCACTGGAAACATGAGCTGGAAAGCATTATACAGAATGATGAAGTTTATGTTACATGAGGACCAACCATTATCAACAGTTCAAAAAATAGATGTGAGAAAATCAGACATAGTAGTCCATGAAAAGAAGACAAAACTAACACTGATCATTGAAATTGCTACACCCAGGGATTACAGTGTCTTATATGCAGAGAGAGTCAAAGTCACAAAATATCAAGATTTGCAGGCAGAAATGAGGGCAATGTGGAAGGAGGACATCCAGATATATCCAATAGTAGTAGGAGCAATGGGTCTCATAAAAAATAATTGGAGGCTTATTTAGATACACTACTTATACATGTAACTCCATATGAATTGCAGAAGGAGTCAGGTTAGGAAATATTGCAGGTGGTGCAAAGAGCACTTTTGGTTAACATCAAATATTGAAACAATTCTAATTTCATGAACTTTAATCATACTTTGACTTAGGAATGGCTTCCATTCCCATCATAGTATTAGAAACCCAAAAGACTTGGAGAAACTAAACCTGAAAAAGTTTGGTTTCACAAAATGCCACCATAATTTTCTTAAAGCAGTTTTATCACAGACAGACTTTTTGTTGCAAGGCTCTGGTTTTAACAACAAGAGAACTTTCTTTTCTAACCAGTGCATTAACTGCCATAAAGACTCACTCTTATTGGGGAGGAAAGTCTCCATATGTGCATATTTTCTAGTTGGCATAGCAGTTCCTCAGTATTACCAATTCACTACACAGAAATACTTGCTTTTTCCGAATGCTTTTCATGTACTTTGACTCAGATTTCTCACCCTCATCCATGTTCACTAAAGAGAAGCAACTCCAGACAACACTTAAGTAAGAGTCAATGCTTTATAAAGTGCTACCATTTGCACATGCATTCTATACAAATAAGTTTTTCTTTTGCTTCAATTTCTCTACAAGCAGGGCTTATTCATGCACAGCTCTCAGATAAACATATTTTAAATACTGTGTTTCAGTAACTGCATAGTTCTCTTCAGAAAGCTATAGCAGACAGTGATGTCCACTTGCTTTTAACACAGGACAATACATAGTTTCAGTACTTGTACAGTTTCACTACTACTGCTAGGTCCTTTTGCATATTTACTGTGATACTCATTTGCATTCCCTGAAGTGCTGCTAGGTGCATTAAAGCACCACATGACTTAATTTGTATATTTAATGTCTTCCTGTACCACAGTGTAGTGATGCTTAGCTGTGCAAGGCTTGCACTGTAGTGCACTCTTTTTCTCTGTGAATCACAGCTATAATTATTACTTCATAGGTTGATACTAGGCTATCTGCCCTACGGCATTTACAAGCCTAGCCAGAGTGTGTTTGGCTTTCGCCACCCTTCTTAGATTAGTTGACTGCGCCTCTGTATAGTAGGTCACAGAAGATAGCACATTTAAGGTTAGTTTACCGTGCCTCTGTCTAGCAGTGACACAGAAGAGATCCCAAGGGTAAATTTACGATCTCCCATCCAAACGTCAAGATTCTTCTTGAAGAGGGTCATTGAGGGGCTCTGTCTGACTTGGATTGGGATTTTGTTCCAGAGTGAGGGGAGCCTCTGGGATATGAATCTGTCCCTCCAGCATGTTCTATTTATTTCTGTGCTGAGGTTTAAGTTACTGGAGCTTGTAGTTCTCATGGATTTGGATTTCTTGAGGTGGAGCATGTCCATTAATTCTGGGTTGGACATGGCTTTATAAGTCAGGCACAGATCGCCTCTGAGTAGGCGGTAAGCAACTGAGTAGAGCTGGAGTTTCTTTAGCCTAACTGCGTAGGGCATCTGTTTGAGTCCCTTGATCCACTTGGTGAGGTACTTTTGGGGTCTTTCTAGTTGTAACAGGTGTCGGGTAAGGTACATCCCAAATGGGGCATTGTATTCAATTATGGGCCTGATGAGTGATGAGTAGAGGGGCACAATGACCTCTCTTGATCTAGATGTGAACCCCTTCGTGATAAGGTGGGCTATATAGAATGTCTTTCTAACCACTTTGGCAATGTGATTGTCAAAGGAGAGATTGCAATCTACTTGGGTCCCCAAATCCCTAATTACTTCTTCCGTACTTAATGGATTACCACCTATGTGGTAATTTGTGGGCACTTTGTTTTTCCCAAAGGGGATGACTATGCACTTTTTGGCATTTAGCTTTAGGCCATGGCTCTGGCATCAGTTATCCGTTTCTGTGAGACCTTTTTGGAGGATGCTTGTGTCAGCCGGCGAGTTGATTATGGCCCCCAGTTTGCAGTCATCTGCAAACTTTGTCAGCCATAGTCCTCCTGTGTTAGCCTGTACCTCAGAGAAATATATACTGAACAAGAGAGGTCCCAGGACTGAGCCTTGTGGGACTCCACTTGTAACTGGTTTAGAGTCTGACATGGCACCTGCAATTCTGACCATGTGGGTCCTATCCCTAAGCCAGTTTGCAACCCATCTTGTGACATAGGGGTTGATATTTAAGCTGGTGAGCTTATTTATGATGCCCGAGTGGGGTATTGTGTCGAAGGCTTTTGCAAGGTCAAGGTAGGCTGTGTGGACTATCTTCCCTTCGTCTATGGCCTTGGTGACTGTTACAAAGAAATTGACCAGGTTCAAGAGGCAAGATCTGCCCTTCACAAAGCCAAATTGGGTAGGATCCAGTGTTTGGAGGTTCCCAATGTCTTTGTTTATGAGTTCCATGATGATACGCTCCATAGCTTTGCAGACCAGGCTAGTTAGGCTTATAGGGCGATAGTTTCCGGGGTCCGTTGTGGCACCACCTTTATGGAGTGGGACCACTGTTGCAGTGCACCATTCTTTGGGTACATATCCTGTTGTAAGGCTGAGACCGAACAGTGATTTTAAGTGAGGGTTCAGTTCTTCTTGGAGCTCATGTAAAACACAGCCCGGGGCACCGTCCGGTCCCATTGATGCTGTGTTTTTTGCTTTGGAGAGGGCAGCTCTCACCTGTGCATCTGTGATGTCAGGGAGGCTACACTCTGTTGGGTTAGTCATTTGCTCATTTGGGGGGGGAGGGGGGGGAGAAGTTTGCACTGAACCTGTCTGCCAGGATGTTGGCAATGTCTGTGGGTTCAGTGTATTTTTTGTCATTTTGCACTAACTCAGAGCATATGTGTGAGTTCCACCCAGGTTTCTGACATAACTAAAGAAAGCCTTGTAATTATCTTTAGCGTCTTGTGCAATTTTTCTTTCGAAGCAAACCTTAGATGATTTTATGAGGGATCGTAGTTTCTTGCTAGTACTGATCAGAGTTGCCTTCCCTTTCAGGGATTTTGCTCTATCATGTAGTAGCTTCCTCCTTCTGTTGTACAGCTTATTTATGGCTGGGGTCCACCAGACAGGTCTCCTGCCTTTGGAGGAGTGTGTCTTGGTTTTATTTGGGATAGCACAATCCATGCATTCCTGTAGGTATCCATAGAATGCGTTTGTAAAGGATTCTGCGGTTTGGGCCGTATTTTCCACTGGCCCTGGGGCTTTGAAGGATTCCACCTCAATTTTGAGAAGTGGGAAGTTTGCTTTTGAGAAGGTTTTGACCATGCTTTCCTTTGCTGGGGGTGGGGACGGGATATGGATGTCCATAGTGATTAATTTATGGTCAGATCTTACCAATGAGGGGTATACCTCTGGTATGGAACATAGAGTCCCCATGTTGGTGATGATCAGATCCAATATGTTTTCCCCTCTTGTGGGAGTGGTGAACAGTTGTTCCATAGCATTTGAGTTTATAAATTCTAGGAACCGTTGGGCTAGGGTGTTGGGGCTTGAGTAGTGCTCCCAGTCTATGTTTGGGTAGTTAAAGTCACCCAATATAATGGTGTTTGGAGAGACCTTCATATTCTCCAGTGTCTTCATGAAAGCCGAGTGGGGTTCCTGAGTTTGGGAGGGTGGTCTGTAGCAGGCTACAAACTGGAAGGCAGTTTTGCCCACTGTTAGTTGCACATGGATGGTCTCAGATGTTTCATGCAGTGCCACTAGCCTGGAGGTATGGGTATCTTTGATGAATATGGATACTCCCCCTCCTCTTGTGGTTCGGTCTGAGTTTTGGGCCAAAAAGCATGGTATGAGGTATAGCCTGGTAGTGCTGGGGTGCTCTCGGGAGCCTTGAACCAGGTTTCTGTTACTGCACAGATATCGATATTCTCCATACTGAGGAGAGCCTCAAGTGCGTGCATCTTGAGGTTTAGACTTCTGGTGTTGAGCAGCATTACCCTTAGTTTCTTTTTCCTTGTGTTGTCTAAGGAGGTGGGTTTGTCTTTTGAGCCTTGCCTAAAAAAGGCACTATGGGGGTGGCAAGAGCCTTGGCCAGTATTCAAAAACCCAGAGGTGACAGGTGTAAGCCGTCCCTAGTGAAGCAACGTGGCTTGTCAAGCATGTCATCCCAGGCTGACAGACACTGGATCCCCTTTGAGTGACATCAATACTTTAGCCAATTGTTGAAATTGATAATTTTGTCTTTATACTGTGGTATCATTCTTGGTGAGGATAAGATGCTACTCAAGGTCAGGGTCATACCGGCCTGGGCCACATGATCAGAGAGCTCCTCTATGTCTCTTTTCATGTAATCCAGGGAGGTACGTCTCAGGTCATTCACACCAGCATGGACAATGACGGAGTCATATTTGTACTTGCTTTGGAGTGACCTGAGTGCTTGTGTTATGTGGCGGATCCTGGAACCCGACAGGCAGCTTACAGTGACCTTCTCCTTGTTCAGCCTGGTGAGAGGGACGTCAGTGTGTCTGACAATAGAGTCACCTATTACAAGTGTATTAGGTGTGTTGTTTAGCCTTAAGGGCTGTGACTGTGTGGCACACTGACTTTGTGAACTATGTGATACGTGGGTATTGTTGTGGGGTAGCAGTTGCTTGGATGTCTGCTTTGGAGGTCTCTGTTGCTTGGGCAGATTTTTATTTAGAGCCTCCGAGTATGTTTTTGTGTGTTTATGTGTTTGGTTTGCTGTTGCGATAGGTCTATGTGAGACTGGATTTGTGGTGTGTGTGATTACCTTCACCTCCAGACTGACCATGCCAGTACTATGTTGAGAGAGCTCAGCCTTCAGTTTGGCTATATAGTTGCATCTCTCACATATATTTGAGCTTGTTGGGAAGAGGAGAGGGTGGTCTGTGTACATAAGGCAGTTGTAACATTGCCTCAGGATTCCCATATTCACCAGCTGGACTGGAGAGTAAACCTGAAACTGACTTTTGGACATGCCAGAATAGTATAAGGAATTACTTTTTGACTTGATCAAAAAGAACCAATAGGGAGCCAAGTACTTAAAGGGAGTATAAGAGGGTGTAGTGCTTTAGTTTATTAGTGCTTACTTATAAGACACTTATCCTAGCTACTGCTGGGTTTTAGAAGGAAAATAGAGTGCTTACTTTGAGATTTGGAACAGTTCTAAGGGAAAAAGTGAAGAGCAGACTTTGTGGAGCTGGGAATAGTTTAAAGCTGATTAGGCGGCGCTGCCCGATGCTGCGCTATGTGCAAAAATGCGCAAAAGAGGGTTTTAAGAGAGGGGGATCAAGGAGTTTGGAATTGACCCAAAATGGCCAATAAAACTACAGTTTCTAGGCAGTAACCATTCCCACAGGGGCAGGCAGGCTGTTCAGTGTTTACCACTGCCACTGATGAACACAGAGACTTCCCTTTAGACCAAGCAAGCAATGGCCTCCAAGAAACTTATAAACAGCTCAGAACAGCAAATCTGTAACTGAACTTTTTTTTAAATTTCAGAAAGTGGGAAAAAAGCAAGATTTTTTTTGTTTTTTTTGTTTTGTTTAAAGATAGCAGAGATACACAAGTAGCAATAAGTTGAACAGTGCAATAAATGACCCCACACTTGAGTGCTAGGCCAGAGACAGGTAAAATGCAAGTTTTAAGAAAAAAACTATTTTAAAATAAGTGCAACACAGGAAATGCAGTAAACAGGCTCTAGATGTGTTCTAAATACAGTTCCTAATACAGATATCAAGTTTAGCAAGCTGGAAAACGCCAAAAAGTAGGCGGCAATGCAGAAATCTTAACAAATAATCTGAAGAAAAATACTTAAAATCTCAAAAGTGGCTCCTTTCTTCTCTCAGCGTTTTTTCCACTTGGTGGGTGCTTCACCAACAGCCAACAAGTCTGAAAAGATGCCAAAACCACGAGGCAATCGGGTTTTAAGAGAGGGGGATCAAGGAGTTTGGAATTGACCCAAAATGGCCAATAAAACAGTTTCTAGACAGTAATCACTCCCACAGGGGCAGTCAGGCTGTTCAGTGTTTACCACTGCCACTGATGAACACAGAGACTTCCCTTTAGCCCAAACAAGCAATGGCCTCCAAGAAACTTTCAAACAATTCAGAACAGCAAATCTGTAACTGACAACAACAAAAAGAAGTACAGCACTCAGTCGAAGCAAGGGAGAGGCGTGTCTAAATAAAACACAAAGATGTTCAATCACCATACGCACGCTCTCCCTTAATGTACGCTAAAGACACTCCTGTTATACTCCTGTGGTTTCAAAGTGGAAAGTTCTTCTTTGTCCAAATGTTTCAAGTCTCTGCTAAGATGTAATAGGATGAAAAATATAATCCAAAAAGAACCAAAACTTGAACGAAAAACACAGTTTTATTTCCTAGGACGACAAATAGTGAGCGCTTTCGCCAAAAGGCTTCTTCAGACTTATAAAATAGCACTCCTATGCTTCAATTTAAATATAGTTACCTCTGAGGTTATTGGTTAAAAACTTAATGACGTTCAGACATTGTATGCTGGTACAAATCAATCAGCATACTTATGTATACACACACATAAACACAATTTAAAAACTACCCTAAAAACATTTCAAAAAACAACACTCATGTATGAAATAAATACATTTAAACAGTTATACTGTTATGCTGACACACCCATCAAAAATATAAAAAACATTTGCTAAAAAGTCTATGGGGGTAACATAATCAAATATAGTGGTAATATTGTTACTTAGGTCTAAAAACTTTCCTGTTCTTGAGTATGGATTTAATTTGGACCTTGTCATTCAGTCCTGGTTGTGTATCTGCTCTTAATCTGATGATCCATCTCACTTCGCATTCCAACGTCAAATTAATGACATCCCCACCTCTAAAGCTGTTATATATTTTCTGTAAAACGTGGAATCTAAAAGTATGTTGTGCTCCTAGTGCCTGGTGGTGTCTAGCTAGAGCATTGGCATCAGAGCCTATTCTTATATTATAATTATGCTCTATAATACGATCTTTCAAGGCTCGGTTAGTCTTGCCCACATAGAATGATGTGCATGAAACACATCTTGCTATATAAACCACGTTGATACTATTACAGTCAGTCTCAGTATTGAAATAATACCTTTGATTTGTAACTGGGTGGACAAAAACAGTTTCTTCACTAATATACCCACAATGGTTACATGCACCACATGGCAAAGTATTCCTAGCTAGATTATCTAACTTCTCTTTCTTCTTCACTTTCTTGGGAGCACATAATATCCTTTTCAGATTAGGTCTGTTCTTAAATGCAAAACTAGGTTTTGGTCCTACTAATTCCCTAACTTCTTGATCAGAGGTTAAGATGTCCCAATGTTTATCATACAGTTCCTTCAACATTTTTGTATCCCTTGTATAATTCAAAACAGGTCTTACTATTCCTTTAGAAGATTGTATAGTGCCTTCATTATTTCTATCAGCCTCTAAGAAATATGGTTTGGCTGTAGTGGTACGTAACATATCAACCTCTGATATCACCTTTTCAATCAGATCTATGTCATACCCCTTTCAATAAATTTCTCTTTTAACTCTGTTACTTCACTTTTATATTCACTTTCTATCGGATTATATCTGGAGGCTCTCAAAACTGGCTTTTCAAAATGTTGTGAAACGTGACCAGGATGCATACTATTTTGATAAAGCAAAGTGTTCCTATGGCATAATTTCCTATGAATGGATGTATTTAATAATCCATTATCTAGCCTAGATATTTCTACATCTAAAAAAGAAATGCTAGTGCATGAATAATTAAGAGTAAATTTCAAAAAACTGGTGGACTTATTGAGAAAATCAACAAAGATGTGCAGATGTCCAACATCTCCATGCCATAGAAAAACAAATCATCTGAATCTGCGATAAAATCTCGCATAATTCTTAAAAGGTCTGATTTAAACAATACCTCATCCTCCCATGCAGCCATTACCAAGTTGGCGTAGCTATTGGCACACGAAGTGCCCATAGCTACGCCATCTCTCTGAAGGTAAATTCCTTCACCAAAAATAAAAATGTTGTTATTTAAAATAGTCTCAAGATATAAAGTTATGAGATCTACTTTCGTAGGTGAGAAGTTGGAATGTGTGGATATGTATTTTCTCACATAACATATACCTAACTCATTTGGTATCATGGTGAATAGACTAACCACATCCAAAGTCACAAACCAGAGCTCAGTGTCTCTATTCAAATCCTTAGTGTTTGTATACAAATCTAACATGAACTGCTTACTATCTTTCAATATAGTACTATTCCTATCTACTAAGGGTCTTAAAGTTGTCTCTGTGTAAATGGAAAGTGGTTCAGTGACCCATCCTTGTCCCGCCACAATGGGTCTCATAGGCGGATTTGTGTCGGATTTATGTATCTTGGGCAGACCCTGAATCATTGGTAATTTAGGGTCACTGAACCACTTTCCATTTACACAGAGACAACTTTAAGACCCTTAGTAGATAGGAATAGTACTATATTGAAAGATAGTAAGCAGTTCATGTTAGATTTGTATACAAACACTAAGGATTTGAATAGAGACACTGAGCTCTGGTTTGTGACTTTGGATGTGGTTAGTCTATTCACCATGATACCAAACGAGTTAGGTATATGTTATGTGAGAAAATACATATCCACACATTCCAACTTCTCACCTGCGAAAGTAGATCTCATAACTTTATATCTTGAGACTATTTTAAATAACAACATTTTTATTTTTGGTGAAGGAATTTACCTTCAGAGAGATGGCGTAGCTATGGGCACTTCGTGTGCCAATAGCTACGCCAACTTGGTAATGGCTGCATGGGAGGATGAGGTATTGTTTAAATCAGACCTTTTTAAGAATTATGCGAGATTTTATCGCAGATTCGTAGATGATTTGTTTTTTCTATGGCATGGAGATGTTGGACATCTGCACATCTTTGTTGATTTTCTCAATAAGTCCACCAGTTTTTTGAAATTTACTCTTAATTATTCATGCACTAGCATTTCTTTTTTAGATGTAGAAATATCTAGGCTAGATAATGGATTATTAAATACATCCATTCATAGGAAATTATGCCATAGGAACACTTTGCTTCATCAAAATAGTATGCATCCTGGTCACGTTTTTCACAACATTTTGAAAAGCCAGTTTTTGAGAGCCTCCAGATATAATCCGATAGAAAGTGAATATAAAAGTGAAGTAACAGAGTTAAAAGAGAAATTTATTGAAAGGGGGTATGACATAAGTCTGATTGAAAAGGTGATATCAGAGGTCGATATGTTACGTACCACTACAGCCAAACCATATTTCTTAGAGGCTGATAGAAATAATGAAGGCACTATACAATCTTCTAAAGGAATAGTAAGACCTGTTTTGAATTATACAAGGGATACAAAAATGTTGAAGGAACTGTATGATAAACATTGGGACATCTTAACCTCTGATCAAGAAGTTAGGGAATTAGTAGGACCAAAACCTAGTTTTGCATTTAAGAACAGACCTAATCTGAAAAGGATATTATGTGCTCCCAAGAAAGTGAAGAAGAAAGAGAAGTTAGATAATCTAGCTAGGAATACTTTGCCATGTGGTGCATGTAACCATTGTGGGTATATTAGTGAAGAAACTGTTTTTGTCCACCCAGTTACAAATCAAAGGTATTATTTCAATACTGAGACTGACTGTAATAGTATCAACGTGGTTTATATAGCAAGATGTGTTTCATGCACATCATTCTATGTGGGCAAGACTAACCGAGCCTTGAAAGATCGTATTAGAGAGCATAATTATAATATAAGAATAGGCTCTGATGCCAATGCTCTAGCTAGACACCACCAGGCACTAGGAGCACAACATACTTTTAGATTCCACGTTTTACAGAAAATATATAACAGCTTTAGAGGTGGGGATGTCATTAATTTGACGTTGGAATGCGAAGTGAGATGGATCATCAGATTAAGAGCAGATACACAACCAGGACTGAATGACAAGGTCCAAATTAAATCCATACTCAAGAACAGGAAAGTTTTTAGACCTAAGTAACAATATTACCACTATATTTGATTATGTTACCCCATAGACTTTTAGCAAATGTTTTTATATTTTTGATGGGTGTGTCAGCATAACAGTATAACTGTTTAAATGTATTTATTTCATACATGAGTGTTGTTTTTGAAATGTTTTAGGGTAGTTTTTAAATTGTGTTTATGTGTGTGTATACATAAGTATGCTGATTGATTTGTACCAGCATACAATGTCTGAACGTCATTAAGTTTTTAACCAATAACCTCAGAGGTAACTATATTTAAATTGAAGCATAGGAGTGCTATTTTATAAGTCTGAAGAAGCCTTTTGGCGAAAGCGCTCACTATTTGTCGTCCTAGGAAATAAAACTGTGTTTTTCGTTCAAGTTTTGGTTCTTTTTGGATTATATTTTTCATCCTATTACATCTTAGCAGAGACTTGAAACATTTGGACAAAGAAGAACTTTCCACTTTGAAACCACAGGAGTATAACAGGAGTGTATTTAGCGTACGTTAAGGGAGAGCGTGCGTATGGTGATTGAACATCTTTGTGTTTTATTTAGACACGCCTCTCCCTTGCTTCGACTGAGTGCTGTACTTCTTTTTGTTGTTGTGTGTATTTTTTACTATTTGGTACAGCACCTACGAAGCATGGCTAATATCGACGACTCCAACGTGGAACTAGCATACGTGCCGGTACCCATAGAGAGAGATGATATCAGCAAGGGTATGCGATGCTTTCAAGCTTGCCTTATTGGTGAGGACAATGTTTTAATAGACTATTTACCGAGTACAGAAACAGGAGACAACGACGGAATGGCAAATACTTCAATGGACTTTTTAAATGACTTACAGGACTTTGAAGTGAGTTTCATTAAGCTAAAAAGATTGCAGGTACAGAGAATGTACTTTGAAGCCTGTCTATTTAAAAAGATAATACCGCGTGGGCTACGCATACTTAAAATGCCCACTTCGGGAAATAGATTTCCCGAACTCTTATATAAATGGCAGCAATTAAATATGAACCTTAGCTACAGTTATATGCGGTTGCTTATTGAATATCACGCACCCGAAGAAAATCAGTTGAAAGAACGTGTTAATAACTGTTTTGATAATTTAAGAAAGAAGTATGATAATGCTGTGACACGTAATAGAGTTGAAAGGGTGTTGGATGATATAATGCTTTTAGAAAAACGTTTACTGGAGCAGAAAAAGGTTAAAATAGCTAGAGATGTTAGGGATTTTAAGAATAATAATGTGTTTATGTGGCCCAGAGAACAGACCTATAATGAAAACATTAATAACACTGTACTTAGTAATCCTAATGTGTCTAATGAAACTGTTTATACAAGGAAACATCCAGTTACTGTTGATAACCAAAGGGAAGGCACAGATATAAATCAATTGAGGCCTGCCTGAGATACTGTCAATAAACAAATTTCAACATCACTAACTACGGATGTTTTACCACAGTATAATGCCAATAATGTAGACCTTGAGGTGAACAGGGGTTCTACTCCGCTGCAACAGGATGGCATAGAAGTTGTTTCTGATGTTATGAATGTTAACCATGGTACAACAGCTATGGCTGAGGCTGTAGTGAGACCAAAGGTACTGACAGGTAGTAATGCCATTGATCTACAGAAGGAGAATAGCTACATCCCTTTCCCCATAGTACAGGACAAGGGTCCTGCAGGGAGAAGATCCGCCAGCAGGGGAAGGCACAAAAGAAAGGGATCGTTCGAAGAATACCAGGGTCCCACTTTGAAAAAAATGTGGGAAAGGATTCCACGTTAATAGTTAATTTATCTAGTAAGATTTTAAATGAAGAAGAAAGACAACTGTTAAATAGAGATTTAAGCTTCATACCCACTGGCAGGGATGATGTGGTGGACTCTATCATCAATACTAAATTATTCACAAGGAATTTACAGCTCAAGGTGAACTTTGGGGCAAGCAGTAGTGACAATAACCCTATCAGGTTTCGTACCAATAGTACCTATATACCACATTTATGTCCATCATTGGAGGTATTTGGTAGAGTATTAGAGGATGAAACATATCAACATTTTTCAACATACAAGCACACGAAACACGGCCAGAATTTAAATTATAAGCAGAGATGTGCACTGAGAACTTTAAAGGATGATAGTACTATAACTATCAGGCCAGCAGATAAGGGGGGTCCCATTGTTTTGATGGACACACTTGATTATGAATATAGAATGCATAGCCTTCTAAGTGATGAGACTTTTTATCTTAAGATTAATATGGAAGTGGTGAAGCAGAAGGTGTTTGAGGTTCACAACACATTAGAAGATTTAGTTATGAATTTTAGCATAACCGAAGAACTATATATGTATTTCAAAGTTAATGACCCTAAATTACCAATGATTCAGGGTCTGCCCAAGATACATAAATCCGACACAAATCCGCCTATGAGACCCATTGTGGCGGGACAAGGATGGGTCACTGAACCACTTTCCATTTACACAGAGACAACTTTAAGACCCTTAGTAGATAGGAATAGTACTATATTGAAAGATAGTAAGCAGTTCATGTTAGATTTGTATACAAACACTAAGGATTTGAATAGAGACACTGAGCTCTGGTTTGTGACTTTGGATGTGGTTAGTCTATTCACCATGATACCAAACGAGTTAGGTATATGTTATGTGAGAAAATACATATCCACACATTCCAACTTCTCACCTACGAAAGTAGATCTCATAACTTTATATCTTGAGACTATTTTAAATAACAACATTTTTATTTTTGGTGAAGGAATTTACCTTCAGAGAGATGGCGTAGCTATGGGCACTTCGTGTGCCAATAGCTACGCCAACTTGGTAATGGCTGCATGGGAGGATGAGGTATTGTTTAAATCAGACCTTTTTAAGAATTATGCGAGATTTTATCGCAGATTCGTAGATGATTTGTTTTTTCTATGGCATGGAGATGTTGGACATCTGCACATCTTTGTTGATTTTCTCAATAAGTCCACCAGTTTTTTGAAATTTACTCTTAATTATTCATGCACTAGCATTTCTTTTTTAGATGTAGAAATATCTAGGCTAGATAATGGATTATTAAATACATCCATTCATAGGAAATTATGCCATAGGAACACTTTGCTTCATCAAAATAGTATGCATCCTGGTCACGTTTTTCACAACATTTTGAAAAGCCAGTTTTTGAGAGCCTCCAGATATAATCCGATAGAAAGTGAATATAAAAGTGAAGTAACAGAGTTAAAAGAGAAATTTATTGAAAGGGGGTATGACATAAGTCTGATTGAAAAGGTGATATCAGAGGTCGATATGTTACGTACCACTACAGCCAAACCATATTTCTTAGAGGCTGATAGAAATAATGAAGGCACTATACAATCTTCTAAAGGAATAGTAAGACCTGTTTTGAATTATACAAGGGATACAAAAATGTTGAAGGAACTGTATGATAAACATTGGGACATCTTAACCTCTGATCAAGAAGTTAGGGAATTAGTAGGACCAAAACCTAGTTTTGCATTTAAGAACAGACCTAATCTGAAAAGGATATTATGTGCTCCCAAGAAAGTGAAGAAGAAAGAGAAGTTAGATAATCTAGCTAGGAATACTTTGCCATGTGGTGCATGTAACCATTGTGGGTATATTGGTGAAGAAACTGTTTTTGTCCACCCAGTTACAAATCAAAGGTATTATTTCAATACTGAGACTGACTGTAATAGTATCAACGTGGTTTATATAGCAAGATGTGTTTCATGCACATCATTCTATGTGGGCAAGACTAACCGAGCCTTGAAAGATCGTATTAGAGAGCATAATTATAATATAAGAATAGGCTCTGATGCCAATGCTCTAGCTAGACACCACCAGGCACTAGGAGCACAACATACTTTTAGATTCCACGTTTTACAGAAAATATATAACAGCTTTAGAGGTGGGGATGTCATTAATTTGACGTTGGAATGCGAAGTGAGATGGATCATCAGATTAAGAGCAGATACACAACCAGGACTGAATGACAAGGTCCAAATTAAATCCATACTCAAGAACAGGAAAGTTTTAGACCTAAGTAACAATATTACCACTATATTTGATTATGTTACCCCATAGACTTTTTAGCAAATGTTTTTTATATTTTTGATGGGTGTGTCAGCATAACAGTATAACTGTTTAAATGTATTTATTTCATACATGAGTGTTGTTTTTTGAAATGTTTTTAGGGTAGTTTTTAAATTGTGTTTATGTGTGTGTATACATAAGTATGCTGATTGATTTGTACCAGCATACAATGTCTGAACGTCATTAAGTTTTTAACCAATAACCTCAGAGGTAACTATATTTAAATTGAAGCATAGGAGTGCTATTTTATAAGTCTGAAGAAGCCTTTTGGCGAAAGTGCTCACTATTTGTCGTCCTAGGAAATAAAACTGTGTTTTTCGTTCAAGTTTTGGTTCTTTTTGGATTATATTTTTCATCCTATTACATCTTAGCAGAGACTTGAAACATTTGGACAAAGAAGAACTTTCCACTTTGAAACCACAGGAGTATAACAGGAGTGTCTTTAGCGTACGTTAAGGGAGAGCGTGCGTATGGTGATTGAAAATCTGTAACTGAACTTTTTTTTAAATTTCAGAAAGTGGGAAAAAAGCAAGATTTTGTGCCAGTTTCATTGAGAAAATAACATACAAATCAATAATTTAGTGAACTACTGCTATTCCCAAGCAGTCAATTTAACAGTAGCATTTAATTCTAAAATTATAGTGCATGGTACCAAAAAAATGCCAAATTTGTGATAACCACAGTTTTCTTGAAAATAACCACCTGCAAAAGGGCTGACATGAGTTCCAATATGTTTTATGAGGATGTAATTGGGAGACTTAAACAAGCACATGGTCACTGTCTCCAATTCCTCTGAGCATGCATATTATTTTAAACAGTGAAGCCATCTAAACTTCTTGTATATTTAAATTAAAATCCTTTTAGGATGAAACGTTTATAGTGGTGAAACTTTCTTAAACATACAGACAAAAACCACTGTGGTCACTACCTCGTTAATATGAATGGGGATATTTTCACCACTTTTCACTCCTATTCATTTCTCTTTGTAAATGAAAAAAAAGTCTGACAGTATATTGTAGCTTAAGGTTCATGTTAGCAGAAAGTCTAACAAACAGTTAAGAATGATGACACCAACCATAGAATAAATTACCTCAGGTTTTCTTAACATAACAATATCTGTTGACATTCTTCATTAGATTTTATGTATGTAAACAGAATATATAATTTCAGTCAAAAGTTAATACCATAAATTATTAAAAATTCATGATTCTTTTTGAAGATTGTAATAAAAATTATGGAAATTGTGGATACGTTTAGGTATAATTCTGAGCCATTGCTGTGGCATAGAGGCATAAAGTCCTGACTATGGCACAGGTGACCAGAGCTTGATTAGTGGCTTGAACATCTGGGATTCTTGTAGGAGAAGAACGGGCATGCCCATCCTATGAGGGCGGCAAATGTTCGATCCCTGTTGGAGGCTGGAACATGCAGGTAAAGTTGTGATAAAGTGGGAATAAAGGGATCTTAGTTAAGTTGCCATGAAGGTGGCAAGATATGCATGTCCCCAATGCACTTCTGTTCCCCCAATTTTAACAGGTGTCTGCAGGAAAGTAGGAGTTAGCAGTATGACATGGACTCAGGATGCCTTAATTTTATTTCCAGTTAGTAGTAGCGTTGTCGCCTCACAGTAAGTCGCTGTCCGGTTCAATTCTCAGCTAGAGTGTCTTCTGCGTGGAGACATGTGTGAATGGGCGTACCTTTGTTGAAGGTTGTGCATCAGGGCTGGTAACTCCGCACGTAAAAATCAACCACCAATCATTAGCGGACCGGAGTTCCGCTGTGGCGAACCCTAACCGGGAAAAGCCGAAAGACACAACAACAAGGGGGGACAGGATGGGTAGGTACACCTAGTGATTAAGGAGAGATACCAGGGTTTTATGATCACCAGCTACAAGAGACAAAATATATATCTATATAAATTTGAGTACAATTATACAGTAATCCTAGCTATCACAAACACAAATAAAGTGGTAGTGATCACATTTCTGGATATTTCTTAAATGATAGGATCAGTTTTGTTATTCATTTAGACATAATGATGGCAACTGGTCAAAAACCTAGGGTATCTATTGCTCCTGCAAATACAAGTTGTTGCAGTGACTAGGGAAAATGCCAAGACAGAGTCACAATTACCATTCTAAAGTATTTGCCATTCCTGCACAATTTTATGTGACTGCCTATGTAACAGAGGAACAACTTTTAACTGAATGGCCACAAAACAAAAATGCTACTCAAAATAGAGGAAAAACTTTTAGCTGAATGACCATAACAAAAAAATGCTACTCAAAATATAAAATGGGATGGGAAGGCTGCATAAAGTGGCAGTGGGTTTGTTCAGGTGGGTTCAGTAAACCTATGCTCACAAAACAGTGGCCCTTAAATTAATTTAGGAACTAAAACTGTTTGTCCTACATTTAGTAAAGAGGGATCTCACTGTACTGCTGGTTGGTTGCAGAGGTGGACATACAGAATCAACAGTTAGTTCTCTTCATGTGTATGCTAGAAACCAAACAAATATCTCATTGCTGCTAAGCTTTAGGTATATAATGGTCTCTCTAGCATACTCCAATGTTTTGCTGCAGAAAATGTACACTGCAGTCCTAAGACTCCTACTTGCTCTTGATTTGCTGGTTTGGTACAGCACTGTTCAAAGCTGAATCATTACAATCAAAGGAATTACTCATTTCTGAAAAGGTTCAGTCTGACCAGCCCACATACCTGATCAATCCATTTCAGAATGAAATAAAACACTCTCTAAGGGATTTGCAAGACTTCCTGCATATGGAAAGTTCCAAATTACCTTAGAGGTTTTCATCACCTGTCTAACAAGCTGTGCAGCTTAGGTAAGTGGGTGTATTTTCACAGAATGTGTCACACAGCGCAGCCTCAGTCTACATGGCTGTAAGGCCATCCACTTATTAAAGACTTCTAGGAACAACATTCTCTGCCCAGGCAATGACATTTCCCCTTATTTTTGTTTCCATCCAAAACAACTGCTATAATTGCAGTTTAAAACCACAGCACATCTGTGCAATACAGTGCTGGACAAAGCCTTATACATTGCTTATAGTAGCTCTGACTCGCACACAGATGAGTGTTTAAAACAAATTACACTTCTAGATGCAGTTTGATTATTATCACTTGAGACAATGTTCCAGCATGAAACATTTAAACTTTCAATAACCAGGACTGTCATCCAGCAGCTCTCAAAAGTAAACAATGAAAACAAATCCTTATGGCCTGCTATAGAGCCATTACAGGGAAAAAAATGAAAAGGAACTCCAGCAATGGTGTCAGCTGGGGATAATGACCTTGAATCTCAGTCTAATGGCACAACCGCACAACAGTCACCATTAATGCATTTAGTAATGAGAAACAGGAACAACAGATGAATACCCACTGCTGCTCTTTAGTTACAAACAGTGCCTCTCTGCAAAGCACTGTGGACGTAACTCTATTCCAAGGAACAGCACGGGGACATTGCTGCATAATGAAGCCATTTGTAGCTAACAGAACCACTGTGATGTCCTTACATTTCTACAATTGGAGAAATGTACCACTGATGACAACTTAAGATGCAAAGAGGAACTTTTCTGACTTTTCCCTTTGTGATGTTTCCTTAATATATATTTTTTTAACAAAGAAGCCACTGGCGTTGCTTTTTACCATCTAGTGTTCACATAATGGTTTACAATATTGCCTTAATTTAATATATAATTGCAATACTGCACTGCTGTTGCACTGTACTTAGTTTAAAAACATAATTCATTTACCATCCAGCACCTGACTAGCAGCACAGTTATGTCATTTAGGTGAATGTACTTCAAAGCATTAGCAGTGTGCTTATTGGTGGGTAAAATAGCTGGGCGTGTGTGTATAAGACACAAGTGTATTTTTTCTTTAGTAACCATAGTGGAGCACTAATTTCTTTGACCTTTTTCAGCTTCAGACATGGATTAGAAATAGTAACCACACATATGTGTGTTTACAAACAGCAAGCAGATAGGTAATTTGTATGTTACATATATAAAGAAAAAGATATGTAAAAGTTATACTGAGAATGGTTAATAATGAAGTATAGTAAAAGAGAAGTTCACTGAAGAGACGAGAGTTTGAATGATGTCGGTTGTGAGTAAGGAAGTGTATGAGGAGAGAGAAGTGAGAAGGGAAATGAAGGCTGCTCAGCTGGGAAATTAAACAAGAACAAGAGTGGAGTACATTACAGCAAATGAGTTTTATTACACACAAACACTCACATGTGTATGAATATTAAACATGTACATTCATGTTTATGTGCTGCACTGGACTTCTGTCATATATTTCATAACATTTCTACTCTTGCCGAGTTATAATAAGATACTTTATTGTATTATTGAGTCTGCTGTGTGTACACATGCTCAGTATGTACATTTAAGAAAAGTATGAAAGCATGGCACATGCTTTTGACACTATGCAATGTAACACATATTATGTGTGCTTCTTGGGTTCCTTTATGTCCCTATAGTTTAATGCAGTTTGTTGCACCTCCACCTATACCACGTAGTGCCCAATAGATGCATGCTAAGCTGTACAATGATTTTTCACGTACAATACTTGACCTTTTCTGATGCCTTTTTTATGTTAGCCGCTGCAGAAATCACAGTGCTGTACCATAATGCATATTTTATATACACTGTTCATGCACTTTCCTGGTGTGCGTCTTCATTTTGATAGTATTGATTACAGAGCAGCATGCAGGACATCAGTAATACTATTTCCTACTTTGACTATGGATGAGCACAATTATCATTAGGCTTTAAATCTCACACTTTTCTAACATAACTTGCATTAACTACTTTATGTTGAAGATCTCTTTTCTTCATAATAGTATAATTTCAGTGGGAGAAAAAGTAAAGACATTTTTAATAAGAGAAAGACAACCATTGCTGCAAGGTATACAACAGTACAGTGGCTGCAAAACACCTCCTCCACATCACCTAATGAATTTGGCCAGAACATTGTAAGGGCAGGTAAGTAAGCTATTGAAAACAGAGGAGCTAATTTTCATTTCACAGCTCTGAAATTAAATGTGGGTGTTTCATGTTAATGACCTTATAGTTCAGAGAGGAATGAAGCATATTTTTTTCTATTTTATTCATATGCTAAGCAGATAAACCCACTAAGCACAAGCCTCTTTTGTGATATGACCTGGGAAGGTACAGTTACCAAATCCTGTGATATACTGCATTAGCGATATGTATGGTATGCAACTATATACCTTCTTATTATATTGTATAGGTCTATTGCACCTGACCTCCATATCACTTATCTATAACTCAAATGAAAAAAAAAAGGAAAACCCTGTCATACTTTATGATTAGACAGTGAGAACTAAAGTATAATTTATGCATATCCGCTTACTTTTGAAGTGGTATAAGATCACAGAAACAAGAAAGATTTGCAACAGATATTTAATTATCACTAAACATCCTTATCATGTGACACCTGTTTAATAAATAATAAAATACCTTAGCAATACTTTATTTTTTTATTTTTTTCCTGAAGGGATTCCTCACATTACTTCCTTGTACATTTAGCCTGTGGGTTTCAGCTGACACTGTATGCTAACTGGAGAAACTAATATGGAAATTCAAAACTCTGTTGTGTGCCTTTTCTTACCCCGGTATTCTGATGTTATATTACTTTCCTCTGTGAAGATAAAACCCTAGCTATATCTATTAAAATAGACAGAGGCATTTTTCTACTAGAGCAAAAATCATACAAACTGGATCAACTTACATGAATAGTTCAGTTATGGTCAGTGTAAAAATAATATTCAAGAGAAAGACAGTTCTTCAAATCCTTGCTGAACTTTCCAATGTCTGAAAAGGCTAGTAGAATTCAACAATTTATGAATGTAAATACTGTTTTGAACAAGCAGTAACATGGCACTACAGAAAATTTTTATTTCTTAATATTAAACATGCATTTGTGTTCTTTACTTGAATGTATTAGAATCAGTGCCTTGGGAAGAAGGCACCTCAAAATCTATAGTAATGGTTTCCAACAAATTAAATTCCATTGTCCTTAATCATGGCAAATGTGTTCTGCTGAAGAGGAGCATTGTATCTAAGACTCTTTCATGACTGGACATTCAGATGGCAGTTGTTTCTCAACCTACTGCTTGACAGGGCTAGCCTGCTGCTGCAGAGGAAGCCAAGCCTGCTGCACTATACCAGTGTTGGCTGGGTTACACACACGGCCTGCATGGAGGTGGCCATTGAGAGATATGATGGACTGTTTAATGGTTATTCTCTCATTCAGTGGGAGGGAGGACCTGGCACTATACAGTTTTATCTCATAGAAGCCAGGAAGACATAAAACTGAATATTACTGTATACCCCTCTACTCAGCATCACTGCACAATGACATTAGTAGAACAGGGGCATCAGATAAAAGAGTAAACACGCCCTCCCCAACCTTCATTGAACCACAAGAGATGATTCTATGCATTCTGTCCCATCATGCCAATAGAGCAATGCTGCAAAGAAAGAAAGAAATGTTAATAGGGGCATTTAGAGAAATGTAGAAGCTGTATGGTAGGTGAAGGGGTCTGGTCAGCATAACTTGAAGATAACGGAAGGAAAAAATACCATGAAAAAAGTATATACTAAGGGAATGCCGTTTTACTGTCAGAGCCAGAAATTCCATGCAGAGAATATTATACAAAAATGTTTAAGTATTCAACGTGGGTGTTTTGATATAAAAGCATTATGCAGATTGACAATTCTTATGTGTAAATTGATTTTCCCATGCCAACTCTTAAAAAAACATGTGGACTTGATTTTTTTTTTTTATGTGCATCAGGTATTAATGGAGCACCTCATTCATGCCCAGATTTTTCATCAGAGCTGGGTTTTTCTGTAAAGCAGAAAAGGATGTTTAAAAAATCAATTAGCTGGTTTTGGTGCAACTGAATCGCTTTTGGTGGTATTTCATTCAGCTGTAATGCATCATGTCCTGATGGAAGATGTTATTTCTCCATTTAGACTTTGATAGAGAGCTATACCATGCTAGATTGAAACAGATTTTTTTTCAGGTGTGACTGAAGGAAGGCCAACACAACACTAGCAAAATATTTACAGTACAGAAATGCATCAGTGCAAGAATACTATATATGGCAGAAGGAAGAGATGCAAGACAGAAAACACTGTCTTCACAAATGACAGTTTCAGTGATTCAACTAAAAAAAAAATTAACACGGCAGTGCATAACTAATCAAGCTTTTCTGCAACCAGACATATTTTACTGTGTAGTTTCAGCTCTTGTTGCTAGCTAAAGCTAGAGATGGTAAGAGGAATTATCAATACATATTTCACAACAGTAATATCGGGATGTCATAGCTGTCCTTTTGCATAAGCCATGGCCTCATACAGCACTGTTTCCTAAGTAGTACAGTTTAAAATAATAAAAGCCATATGTCCATGACAAAAACTGTGAATGGAAGCAAACAAGGAACACACACACACACACGCACACACACACGCACACACACACGCACACACACACGCACACACACACACACACACACACACACACACACACACACACACACACACACACACACGTCAGTAGCACTTAAGAGACAATGTGGTAGGGTGGACAGTGAGAAAAAACAGCAGTAAATAAATGCCCTTTCATTAGATATATGTTATGTACAGAAAATTGTTTGTGCATATTTAATAAACTCTTCAAAAAATGTACATGCCTCTGTTGGCCAGTTTTATCCCTCTGAAGAAAAGCGTGCCTTGAACACTGTGCAGTAATTGTTATACTGTTGTAAGCTTTGCAGTACACTTGGTTGATACTGGAAAATGCATATGTATGTATCAGTGTATGTATTTGTTTATCAATGTATGTTATTAATGTTAAGTAACATAACCGAGGATCCAAAATGTTTTAAAAACCATAAGCATTATAAAAATTGAGTGCCTTCATCTCACTAACCAAGGAGACTTCATCAGAATAACCAACAGCTAAAATATCTTTATTTTATACTGTTCTCTGTATAATTGCCCCACTAATTAAATTCTAAAAGTTACATGAATACATTTAAAAGGTTATAGCATATAAAAATACATACACAGTACATAAAAGAATAGACTTCATACATATAAAATTACATATAAAAATATAAAATCACACTTTATTAGCCCTGTTATGCAAAACTGGTGCTACTGATATGTGTTCATTTAACTCAGGTGCAAAAGTGGCACATAACCTAAACTGCCGCATAAGTTCTTTATTACAAAGCCATCCTTTCAAGCTCCCCCCCCCCACCGAGTTGATACTAATCTTTTCCAAAATTCCAGAGGAGAACCTTCTAAATCCAATACTTCTGGTTGAGTGCTTATACAAGGTGTTATTTTCTTTATGGCTGGCTATATTGTAAACATGTTCATAGATGCACATTTTAAATGCACTTTCTGTCTTGCCAACAGAAGGATGGACAACTATCACACTTTGCAAGATAAACAACTCTTGTTGTGGAACAGTTCCCTTTCTGAAATTTTATTTTACTATTTAGGATATTATTAAATACCAGAGTTTGTGTCTTTTATTATAAAAGAACATTGCAACATCTGCAGGGGATACTACCTCTGTCAACTGATGGTACCTCAGTCCTTTTGTTTTCAAATAGATACTTAAAACTGGATACTGTTTTTGTTATGAGTATTGGTTCAGCCCCTACCATATATTGCATATCTGAATTAACTTAAAAAATATTCCAGCTTCGCTTAACGATCTCCCTTATCTCTTTATAAAATTGAATGTGCTGTATGATGAGTGATTTTTCATATTTGACCTCCTTTTCATCAGTTGGTGACTTGTCAAGGCCTAATCCTAGAAGGGGTTTAAATCTACCTCTCCATTCATTGAACAATTATTTAATAAAGCCACTAACTATGCTCTCTGGGGTAGCCTCTCACAAGGAACATTTCTTTCAGCTTAACCAATTCATCCCACAACTCATCATACTGGGACATCATCCTCACCATCCTAATTGCTTGCCCTTTGACTAAGCTTTTCTTTTGTGTAAAGGGGTGATGCTGTGTGGGATATAAGGGTATCAATATAGTTTATTCTCTCCCTACTCCAGTTATAAGTAAATCATAAAAAATCTATGGTTTTATTTAGATACTCAACAAAGGAGTGAATCTCCACCTCAGAGCCATCCCACAAAATAAAGATGTCATCAAGGAACCTTAAATACAAGTGGAGATTCTTGGAAAACCTACTATTGAAAGCATACTGTTTTTCCCATCCTAGCAAAACAGTGTTGGTAAAAACAGGGGCACAGGCTGCGCCCATAGCAACACCCTTCATTTGATGAAAAAACTCCCCTTCAAAAAATAGGAAATTATTTTCTAGAACGAGTGCCATTAATTCCACCACCAAAGTCACTTTATCCTTTGATAGGGAGAAGAATTTATGGAGGGTGTCATGTAACAACTCAAGCCCTTCATTTTAGGGATAACGGTGAAGAGGTCCATAACATCAGTTAGTTAAAAATATTAAATCCTTGTTAATCTTGAGATGTCCCAAGACGTCCCAGCAATCTTTATTGAGATATGGTGTTGCTTCAATGACATCTTTTGCCCACTTATCAACCAGGATGGCTAAGGGATGACTTTTTGATCCTTGTGCTGAGACAGTATTCCACCACCTTTATCAGGTTTCATAATGCATAAATTCCTATCATTCCTAAGTTCATCCAAAGGTTCTCACTCTTTCTTGTTAAGATTATGAAGTACCTGTTTGGTGTGAAAATGCATCTTACAGATATCCTCCATCACTACTCTTTCAAAAAGTTGTATGGTAGGATGTAGGGGAGGATTAAAAGTACTATGTTTCTTAAGATGAGAACCATTATGTGAAATGCCTGAGACTTCATGATGAGTTTTATCATGGATAAAGATGTTGAAGTTAAGCTTCCTGGTAAATAATTTGAGCTCTACAAAGGAATCTGCAGTATCAACATATCTGGTAGAAACAAATTTGAAACCTTTTAAAAACAAGGTAAAATAGTCCTTAGTTATGGGGGTATTAGTATAAATATTAAAATCCCCATAAGAATGTAATCATTCTCCATATTTATCTTCTCCTTTCCCCCCTCCCCACTTCTGATAACCCTTCTGGGGGGAACGGTATGGGGGATTTCTGAAAGTATTGTCCTGATTCCAAAATCTGTTTCAACTGACTTGCCAGTCTCTCTGAATGTCACGGTAACTGAAAATCCCCAGGTTCAGCAGAAAAAGAGTTTACATCTACCAATTCCCCAACTTGTCTCCCACCTACATCTGGTATGTAAGTTTCAGCTAGTAAATGTACATTGGACTCAGAAAACACATTTTTTTTACCAGACTTTGGGGGGGGGGTATAAATGTGAAATAGAATAAGCCATTTTATACTTGTACTGCTTCAAGTCCCTTTCTAATTTACACTTTTTCTTCATAAAAATATTATTACATCTTTTATCTGGTTTGACTAATATTTTCTTATATAAACCCTTGTAATAAAAAACAGCAAGTCATCTGTAATTTGCTGATTGAATATTTCATGCTGTAATTTTAATAATGTTCATGGAGCAGCCACCGGAAGCATTTTCCTGTCTCTGGACATAAGCTGGGATTCAGGAAGTTTATACATTGGAAAGCATAAGCTTTTTTCCCCAACTACTAACAGCAATGCATGCTTCTGAAAGAATATGCTGTATCATCACAGAAGTGAGCAGAGCAGTGCAAATGAGCCAAACCATGCAGCACATCAGGGCGAATGATAATGTTATGACTGGCATTATGGCACAAACCAATAATGCTAATGCTCCAAACATTAGCAAGGAAAGCTTCTGTGTAGAAAAGTAAAAAAAAAAAAGTTTATAAAACGGGAAAAGCAATGTATGTGAAACAGATACAGAAATCAAGAAACCAAACTGGTTCACAGACTTTTGTTGTAAAAAAACAAATCAGTGGAACAATTTAAGTCTGTGAACCAATTAAATGTCCTGTATTATTTGCAAAGTGGAAGTTTCCTGGGAGGACCATCAACAGTACACACTTTGATTTCTTGGTTTTGTTCATGCACCAAGGTGCTTTTTGTGTGGCTTATTAGTTTACTTGAAGGGATAGAAGTCACCTTAGTATGCATGGCATGTAAACAGCAAACAATAACCAGTGTAAATGATAGAATACTATAAATATGCAACCCCAGAAAGGACTAGACAGAAGAAGTAATAAATGAAAACATGCCACCTCTTCATGAAGGAATCATAAGCTACATGGAGTGCTATTATTACATTCAAATATTAGTTAAATGACATCCTGGTTCAGTGCCCCTATAGCATGAGACCAGATCTTAACAATGCTTACAAGGGTGCTTAACAATTGTTAAGCACCCCTATACTGTTAACATCATGTCTGTCACTACAGTAGCACTGAACCAGGCTTTTATTTAACTAATATATCTGAGTATAAATAACAGCATCAAAACACGAAAAGGGTTCATTTGAACTCTGTTTCTGTCTGCTGTGTACATTGCACTCACAAAAAAACGTATTAGGGAGCCAGCTGCTTCCCTTACACAGCGAATAAGTAAAGATGTAAAGTGGTTCCTAACTGCATTACCGGCACAAAATTTCCCATTTTTTTATTTAAAATTTTCTGCAGCTAGTAGTATATGGAGCAGATAAATCTACAAGCACTACAAGGAACTATGATCGGCTCTATCAGATATCCGTTCATGACCTAAAATTATGTGTTCTTGGCATGGATGCCAAGACTCACCTATTGAGCTTTGATCTCAAGGTGAATTTCTTGACATCCATGTGTTAAAAACATAATAAGCAGGTCATGATCAGAGACCCAATCATAATCCTCTATATAGTATCACAGAAACAATAAGCTACCTGACTAGAAGTAACAACTTAATGCTCTAGAATATGAACAAACATACAGGTATATACAGCTAAACATTTAGAGAGTCCAACATGTTAATGCTGCTTCCTGCAGACCTTTGAGGTGCTCTTTATGAATGATTTGTAGGCATCCGTAAATCTTAATGTGGTACAGGGTGCACTCCAAATACACTGCATAAATGACAATTTCTTCCTACTGCCTGGTAAGCATGTGTACATTTTACATATTTTGCATCTATGTTGCGTGATTTAAAGTGAATTTTCTTTATGTTATACTGCTGGATACTGATGTGTATGACATGCAATCCATAACAAGTTCTTGCCAGAAGAATGAACACATTGCAGGCATGTTATGTTATATTTCCTACATCACGAGCCCTGTTATACTGCTTTTGTGACAAGAGGCAACACAGCTGGCACAATTGCCACAAGGTAAAAGTAAAAAAAAAAAAAAAATGGGAAAAAAGATGAATAAACTAATGAATAAATAGATGTCAAAAGCTGCTTAAAATCAAAAATTAAAAAAAAAAAAGGTCAATGAACCAGCTATAAAAGAAGCTCTCTGTAACTTGGCCAATGATGGGTGATGCAGGTGCAGCAGTTAACATTGTCGCCTCACAGCAAGAGGTTCTCTGGTTCAATTCTCGGCTAGGGTGCCTTCTGTGCAGAGTCTACATGTCCTCCCTGCATTCACGTGGGTTTCCTCCAGGTACTCTGGTTTCCTCCCACACTCCAAATGCCGAAGACATGTGTCTGGAGCATTTCTCCCCAGGCCTCCCTGAAAATAGGCTGTGTCCTAGTCAGACTTTCCTGGTCAACAAATGCTTAAATAAATAAATGATAACCAATAAAATCCAACATTTTCTTTTAGAAAAGCACTACCGACAGAATGAAAGTGAAACAGACAACTAAGAAGTGCTCTTTCTATCTATCTATCTATCTATCTATCTATCTATCTATCTATCTATCTATCTATCTATCTAAATACAAAGCATATTAAGCACTGAAAATAATAATAATATAACATAGTTCTTAATACATGTTGAAATACTTTGGCAGTTAGTGCACAGGATTAAGGCCTTGGGCTATTAAGGAGCTGCTGTCAAGAGCACTTGGTTTGATTCCTTCCAGATCCATTTGCTAACTGTGTTACTCTGAGAAAGTCACTTAACCAGATAGTGCTTCTAGGTTGCTCCTGGAAAAGCACACTTGTGCCCAGTGAGTTTATCAGTTTAGCAAATAAAAAAAAATAGCTATGACTTCTCAGACTTTACTTACAAAGTTATTAGTATTCTTAAACACCTGTTCAAGTATAATTGCCTGTCAAAATGCATTAGTTAGTCATTATTTTGCTGCATATGCTGTGCTGTGTCTTTCTTGCTAAGCAGTATGGGGTAAAATCATTGTCTTTTTTTACCCCACGTCCGCTGGCCATCAAGCCTATAAGAAGTTGTAATCCAGCCAGCCAGCCACAAGGATGTGTTGTGCTCTCAACAGCATACTGGCAATGATAATGTCTGCAACCAGTGATGATGTGAGCATATGAATCCTCATGAGGGGCACCTATGCCCCCTCATTCTGTGAATGTATGCTCCTTCCACATGCACTGGCAGAGGCTATCATCACTGGCTTAGCTGGCCATGCCTACATCCTCTTGAGCTAGGCTCCTTAATACTTGATGAGATTCTGTCGTCAGTAGGTCTCCGTCACTGGCGCCACATCATTAGCTAGTTGAGAACAACTATCCATCCCCATCAAGATGGGTATACCCATTAACCCTGTACTGTTAAGCATCTGAGCTACTAGTCAAACTCAGGTCATCAGGGCTATATACATTTATGACACTAGCACAGGCTCAAAGTCATTGTCTTAGAAGAATTTGTAGGCTATAAGCTATGGGATATGCAGCAGTTTTTAGAGTATATGCAAATGCTTTTCAGCAAATGGTAGCTGTACAGACAATGGAATGACAAGCTATATCACTTCTTTCATTACCTTAAATTATTACTGTTCTACATAGCCTATTTTTTAACATACATCTTGCTAGATTTGCTCTTCTCTTTTCAGTTCTTTAATCATTTCTATTACTTCTGCCCTTAACTTTGTAGGTCCTCCTTCCATTTCTGTAACTTGCTACAGCTCCAAAATACATGTTCCCCACTACCTCTCTCTCTCTTGTGTTGCATCTCCAGGATTTTTAATCTACTGTACATTTTAGATAGTCAACCTGTTGTAGAGAGAGATTTTATTTATTGTTTACATTATTTACACTTTGTTGACCAGGTTAGTTCCATGATGGCAAAGGCCTCTTTTCAGGAGAGACCTGAAGTGGTATTCATACTAATAAGAGGAAATCTGACCAGGGCACCACGGGGCTTTCCCTACTCTTTTTGATAAATGGTGTGGGATCTTTTATATCCACTTAAAATACAATCAAATCAGGTAGATGGAGCATCAGTTTAACATCTCATCCAAAGGATATCTTTGAAAGTATTTCCATGCAAAGATGCAAAATCTTCTAGATTTAGTTGCACATCTATATGAGTATCAAAGGGGCCAGGCTGAAAAGACTACATGTTCAGAGTTAAATTATACAATTGCATGAAACAAGGATGACTTGACTGTGTATGTAGGATACTGGTAAACAAAATTAGACAACTGAAGCTGTGAGAATAAATTGTGAAGTTAGCTCTGATAGGGATGTTACCTCTGGTAAAAGGGATAAAAGGAGAACAATACATAAGCAGGCAGGTTCAGGAGATTAAAGAGGGAACCATGATAATGGCAGCAGGTAGAACAAGGAGAAGATATATGAAAGAGTTGAAGGATATCAAGGAAGAATACTACAAGATAGAGCAAAATCCTTAAAAGGTAAGACACCGCTGATCACTATAAGTAAAAAGCTAAGAGCTCTCATAAAATCATCCAAAGCTAATTTTGAGAAAAAAATAGCTAAGGACTCTAAAGACAACCATAAGGCATTCTTTAGCTATGTCAGAAACCTAGGAGGAAACTCCCAGATATGCTCAGAATTAGTTCAAAATGATGTGAAGATTACTGATCCTACAGACATTGCCAACATACTGGCTGAAAGGTTCAGTGCAAACTCCCCCCCCCTAAAGGAGAGATATCTATACCAAATGATTGTAGCCCCCCAAATATCTCTAACGCCCAGGTGAGAATTGCTCTCTCCAAGGCAAAGAACACAGCATCCATGGGACCTGATGGTGTCCCCGGCTGTGTGCTCCATGAACTCAACGAGGAATTAAACCCACAGTTAGGACAGCTGTTTAATCTTAGTCTCACCTCCGGATATGTACCCAGGGAGTGGCGCACAGCGACTGTGGTCCCACTCCACAAAGGCGGTGCCTCCACCGACCCTGGAAATTACCATCCCATTAGCTTGACAAGCCTTATCTGCAAAGCCATGGAGAGGATCATAATGGATCTCATAAATAAAGACATAGGGAACTTGCAGACTTTGGATCCAACCCAGTTTGGCTTTGTCAAAGGCAGATCATGCCTTCTAAACTTGGTTGACTTTTTCGAAACAGTCACCAAGGCCATTGACGAGGAAAGGCAGTCCATACAGCCTACCTAGACCTGGCGAAGGCTTTTGATACAATACCTCACTCGGGTATCATTGAAAAACTCATCAACTTAAATGTAAACCCATACATTACAAGATGGGTTGCAAACTGGCTGAGTGACAGAACCCACAGGGTCAGAGTTGCTGGCGCCATGTCAGACTCAAAGCCTGTCACAAGTGGTGTCCCACAGGGCTCAGTCCTGGGCCCACTCTTGTTTGGCATCTACTTTTCTGAAGTACAAGCAAACACAGGAGGGTTATGGCTGACAAAGTTTGCAGATGACTGCAAACTGGGCGCCGTAGTTGAAAACACATCCGACACAGATATCCTTCAGAAGGGTCTCACAGAAGCGGATAACTGGTGCCAGAGCCATGGCCTAAAGTTAAATGCCAAGAAATGCATAGTTATACCCTTCGGGAAAAATAAGGTTACCCCTAGCTACCATATAGGTGGCAATCCCTGAACACAGAAGAAGTTATTAGGGACCTGGGAACCCAGGTTGACAGTAGCCTTTCATTCGACACTCATATTGCTAAAGTAGTTAGGAAGACCTTCTACATTGCCCACCTTATCATGAAGGGATTCACATCTAGATCAAGGGAAGTCATAGTCTCCCTATACTCATCACTCATCAGACCAATGATCGAGTACAATGCCCCATTCGGAATGTATCTGACCCGACACTTGCAGCAGCTGGAGAGGCCACAAAAGTTCCTCACCAAAAGGATAAAGGGTCTCAAAATCTGTCTTATGCTGCCCGACTGAAAGAACTCCAGTTATATTCAGTTGCTTACCGCTTGCTCAGAGGTGACCTATGCCTGACATACAAGGCCATGTCAAACCCAGATTTGATGAACATGCTTCATCTCAAAAATCTAGATCCCTCAGAGCCACAAGGGCAGGAGACTTAAACCTCGACACGGTTATTAATAGGACGTGCTGGAGGGATAGATTCATCACCCAAAGACTCCCTATGCTGTGGAACAAAATCCCGGTTTATGTGAGGCAGAGCACCTCGCTGGCCTTGTTCAAGAGGAATCTTGACCAATGGATGGGAGATCGCAGATACACCCCAGGGGTTACCTCAGTGTCACTGCTCGACAGAGGCACAGCAAAATAATGGGCATAGTTTCTCCAAACTAAAGGGGTGGCGTAAGCCACAAAACTATGGGCTAGGCTTATAAATGCCCTCGGGCAGATAGCCTAGTATGAACCTGTGAACCCATGAACCTATGAACCTATTCCTTCGCATATTTTATTTTCTGGTCTCTTATAATATGCTTGCCCTACATATAATACAAGTGACACTAAGAATATTTTTTATCTGGACTTTACCATCTATGTTCACATTTATCTACTTCCATTTTTAATATTCTGTATTATTTTTATTGTTGTTTCCTCCCATATATCTCTTGCCACTTGCTCCTGATCTACTTCTAACCAAATTCCAAGCTATTTTATTTTGCAGTATCCCCAAGGGAATGGATATTTCTGTACCAAATCATAATCCAGGACATAGTGTACTATGTTTTTTTTTTAATTCATTAATCTTATATCCAGCAGTCTTGTTGCATTGGACCAGATTCCAAAAGAGTTGCTCTCAGTGTAAGCCTGCCATGATTCCAAAAGATTTGCTTTTGCTGTAAGAGACTTACTTCAGTGTAAGGCCTATCTATAACCATACTTAGACTGGGGGCCAGATTCCAAAAGACTTGCTCTCAGTGTAAATGACTTAGTTTGGTGAAATACACTGAAGTATTCTGCTTACACTGAGAGCAAGTCTTTTGGAATCGGGCCCATTGTCCTAGAATGTTAAATATTACAGGTATATCCTTTTGAGAGTCTGCAGTATACAGAATTACATCATCTGTGAGTAAGGCTATTTTTTCTTTATCTTCTTCTTCTTTTGGCTGTTCCCATTAGGGGTCACCACAGCAGAGCATCTGTTTCCATTTCTTCCTGTCCTCTGCATCTTGCTCTGTCACACCAAGCACCTGCATATCCTCTCTCACCACATCCATAAACCTTATCTTAGGCCTTCCTCTTTTCCTCATACCTGGCAGCTTCATCCTTAGCATCCTTTTCCCAATATACCCAGCATCCCTCTTCAGCACATGTCCAAACCAACGCAATCTCACCTCACTGGCTTTGTCTCCAAACTGTCCAACCTTGGCTGACCCTTTAATATACTTATTCCTAATCCTGTCTACCCTCGTCACACCCAGTGCAAATCTTAATATCTTTAACTCTGCCACATCCAGCTCTGACTCCTGCCTTTTTGTCAGTGCCACTGTCTCCAACCCATATAACATAGCTGGTCTCACTATCCTCTTGTAGACCTTCCCTTTCACTCTTATTGGTACTAGTCTGTCACAAATCACTCCTGACACTCTTCTCCACCCACTCCACCCTGCCTGTACTCTCTTCTTCACCTCTCTTCCACACTCGCCATTACTCTGAACTGTTTATCCCAAGTACTTAAACTCATCCACCTTTGCCAGCTCTACTCCCTGCATCCTCACCATTCCTCTATCCTCCCTCTCATTCACACACACATATTTTGTCTTAGTTCTGCTGACCTTCATTCCTCTCCTCTCTAGAGCATATCTCCACCTCTCCATGGTCTTCTCAACCTGTTCCCCACTCTCACTACATATCACAATGTCATCTGCAAACATCATAGTCCATGGGGTCTCCTGTCTGATCTCGTCTGTCAACCTGTCCATCACCACTGCAAATAAGAAAGGGCTCAGAACTGATCTTTGATGTAATCCATCTGTCACTTCCACTGCAGATCTCATGACTGTCACACTACCCTTGTACATATCCTGTACCACTCTTGCATACTTCTCTGCCACTCCTGACTTCCTCATACAATACCACAACTCCTCTCTAGGCACCCTGTCATATGCTTTCTGTAAGTCCACAAAGACACAATGCAACTCCTTCTGACCTTCTCTGTACTTCTCCATCAACACTCTCAGAGCAAACATCACATCTGTAGTGCTTTTCTTGGCATGAAACCATACTGCCGATCACTAATCATCACGTCCCTTCTTAACCTAGCTTCTACTACTCTTTCCTATAATTGCATGCTGTGACTGATCAGTTTTATCCCTCTGGAGTTACTACAGCTCTACACATCACCCTTGTTCTTAAAAAATGGTACCAAAACACTTTTTCTCCACTCCTCAGGCATCTTCTCACTTTCCAAAATTTCATTAAACAATCTGGTTAAAACTTCTACTGCCATTTCTTCTAAACACATCCAAGCTTCCACAGGTATGTCATCTGGACCAACAGCCTTTCCATTCTTCATCCTCTTCATAGCTATCCTTACTTCCTCCTTGCTAATCTGTTGCACTTCCTGATTCACTATCCCCACATCATCCAACATTCTCTCTCATTCTCTTCATTCATCAGCCCCTCAAAGCACTCTTTCAATCTGTTCAACACACTCTCCTCACTTGTGAGTACGTTTCACTCATTATCCTTTATCACCCTTACCTGCTGCACATCTTTCCTAGCTTGGTCCCTCTGTCTAGCCAATCGGTACAGGTCCTTTTCTCCCTCCTTAGTGTCCATCCTTTAATACAACTTTCCATACGCCTTATCCTTAGCCTTTGCCACCTCTCTCTTTGCCATGTACCTCATCTCCTTATACTCCTGTCTACTTTCTTCATCTCTCTGACAATCCCACTTCTTCTTCGCCAACCTCTTTCTCTGTATATGCTCCTGTACTTCCTCATTCCACCACCAGGTCTCCTTGTCCTCCTTTCTCTGTCCAGATGTCACACCAAGCACCTTTCTAGCAGTCTCCCTTACTAGCTCTGCTGTAGTTGCCCAGCTGTTCTGTAAGTCTTCACTGCCACCCAGTGCCTGCCTTAACTCTTCTCTGAACTCCACCTCACAATCACTCTTTTTCAATTTCCACCATTTGATCCTCCTCCTCTTCTTGATCACCAGCATCATTCTACAGACCACCATTCTATGCTGCCTAGCTACACTTTCCCCTGTCTCCACTTTACAGTTTCCAATCTCCTTCAAACTGGCCCTCCTGCATAGGATATAATCCATCTATGTGCATCTCCCTCCCTCTTGTATGTCACCCTATGCTCCTCTCTCTTGTTAAAATACATATTCACCACAGCCATGTCAATCCTTTTTGCAAAACCCACTACATCTGACATTGTGCCTTCCTTTCCTTAACACCTTACTTCTTCATCACTTCTTATCCCTTCTTTTTTTCCCTCAAATTTTTTTTTTATTTTCAATTAAAATAACATTTACATAATATTTTTAAATATTTTAAACAACTATATACAATATTTACAGTAGCCTGACTTTCAATTATATACACTGTATGTCATTAAATATAGAATTAACAGATCAGTTATCAGAGATACAATATTGATTATTGCAGTGTGTCCAGCAAATATATAACTTTCTTCCAAGGATTATTCACCAATGTCCTGGGATAGATTTGTAGTTCTTTGATTTTTATTTTCATCAATGCAGTTGTCTTCAGTAAAGTGTAGAATTCTTCCAAGGTCGGGGGTGTATTTGAATTCCACCTTCTGGTTACGCATTTCCTAGATATAGCAAGTATTGTCCATAACAAATACATATTTGTCTTATTCAGGTAGGGACCTTCATTTACATTTAGTATAATCATTGCTTTAGTTAAGGTAAAGGATTCATTAAATAAAGCTTGTAAAAAATTATTGATTCCATTCCAGTGTGATTTAATTTTATTACATTCATAAAAATATGAATCCAGTCTGCTTTATTTGACTTTTCACACCTCCAGCAAAAACCATTTGTAGTAGTACTGATCTTTTTAATTCCATCTGGTGTTAAAAATGCTCTATGTAAGTATTTCCAGTTAAATATTTTCCAGTACTGTGTGTTAGAGGTGTAATTAACTGATAGTAAGATGTTAGTTTTAATTTCTTCTGTTAACTGCAATGACTGACCTTTTGTTAAGAACTGCCAGTATGATGGTTTGGGAATTGTTTTATATTTTATTAACTCTTTATATAGATTTGAAATGGAATTTTTCTTTTCACAACTATTATATATAAATTCATCCAGAAAACATATTAGATTTGGAATATTGTTAAATGAGGAATTATTAATTAATCTGCATAAATCTTGAGTGTACATTAGAATGCTTTGTAAGGTTAATCAGTCCTGTGTTGGAATATTATAAGCAGTTTTTATCATATGTATATCTAAAACATTTAATTTACACACTGCAACCAGCATAAGAATCAATTTTGTTCACAGGAGGTTACTGATTCCCTATATATTTTGTGAGGAAAGTTCTTAGTGATGGTAAATGGGGTTAAAAGGTCAAACCAAAGTTTTAGATCTATATTTGCATTGATAAGTTTCCTAAAGGAATTGATGAAATGATTAATCAGTGTTGTTTTAGAAGGTTTTGTTATATTATATTCTATACTTATGCATAGTATGCACCAGGGTTTGTTTGATTTGTCTACTATTAACATTTTTTAACAGATTAAATTCTTTTGTTAATATAGCCATTGTTAATTCTTTCCAGTTGGCAAAATAATTTAGGTTTATCCAGTCTATTGTAGTTTTAAGCACAGATGCTTTTATATATGTTTATATTTCTGGGAAGTTGAATCCTCCTTGTTTCTAGGATCTAACGTGATGAGTTAGAGCTACTCACTTCTTTTTGGGATACCATAAAAATTTTATTAAACATGAGTTTATTTCTTTAAGAATGCATCTTTCGGGAATTAACTGTATTGCTAATGCTACATATAGTATTTTTGGCAATAAGACCATTTTTTATTAATTGTAATCTGTCTTCAAAAGTTAATATAATTTTGTTCCACTTTTCTATATATATATTTATTGTTTCAATAATGTTTTTTATAATTTATTAATACTGTTTTGTTTACATTTTTGCATAACACTATTCCTAAATAATTTAGTGTAAGTTCTTGTTTTCCTATGATGGATTTATCTGTAACTTGTACTTCTTTATTCTTATTTAAAAATAGAAATTTTGATTTTGATCTATTAAAGTGTAGACCTGAAATCTTATAAAATTTCTCCATTACTTCTTCTAGCTCTCCTAATGCCACTCTGGAGTTTGATAGGGTTAATAAAATACCATCAGCAAAAAGCATTATTTTAGATATGTACTGGTCATAGACTTCTATTCCTTTTATTCTTGGATTATTGCATATTATTTCTGCAAGTATTTCTATAGTCAAAGCAAATAAAATAGGAGAAAGGGGGCATCCTTGTTTAGTACCTTTCATTATATGGATAGATTATGAGGTGAAATGACCTAATTTAATGTAGGCTAAGTTATTAATATATATGTTTTTGAGTAATAAGATGAAGGGAGGAGGAAATTCAAATAATGCTAAAGTTTTAAATAGATATTCACAGTTGAGGGAATTGAAGGCTTTTTCTATGTCTAATCCAATTACAAGTGTTTCTCTATCTTCTTTATTCACATAATCTATAAGAGTAGGTATCCTTTTAATATTATCATGTGTGTGCCTGTTATATAAAAATCCAGTTTGATCATTATTAATTGTCTTTGAAAGTGGGATTTTCATTTTGTTAGCTAGGATTGACATTAATATTTGTAATCATTATTCAGTAATGATATAGGTCTGTATGAGGTGCAAAGGTCTGATGGTTTATTATCTTTTAGAATTGGTGTTATGAAAGAACATTTCCATGAGGGTGGTATTTTTGTTTCTGACTGGACTTCTAGCAAAGTTTTATGAAAAAGGGAGATTACTGTTAAAGGGAAGAGTGTGTAAATTTCCGTAATTATATATGGAGCTTTGTTAGATTTACTTTCTTTTATCTTGTCAACAATTTCTTTGTAGGATATAGGTTTTTGTAGGTCTAGTTTTAAGTTTTCTGGAATTTTTTTATATTGATAAGGTTTGTATCTAAGTTTTCATTTTTGAAGTGCTCCATATAATCGAACCAAAATGCTTCAAGGATGTCTCCTATATCTGATACTTTTTTCCCTTTCTTTTCATGATATATACTACTAGTGTTATTTGCTTTAGATTGCATTTTAATTCTTGTAGATAAATTATGTAGATATCTGGGGGAGGTGGCTAATGACTTTATTTTTAATTTTTCCAAGGCTAGACAAGTTTTGTGTGTTAGAATTTCATTATATTTTTTATTTAATTCTTCTATTTATTTTTTGACTTCTGGACAATTCTGATTTTTTTTTAGATTTTGCTGTCAAGAGTCTGGTTTGCAAGTCTAATGATTCATATTCCCCCTCCCTAACTTTGTTTTTGTACAAGCTAAGGGTCTTACCAAATTAATATGCTTTTAATGAGTCCCAAACCATGACTCCACTGATTTCTGTTGTATTATTAATTTCAAGAAATAATTGTACTTCTGACAGCATCCAGGGTCTGAATTCTTTAATTTTTGTGATATAATTTGGAATTCTATTTGAGAAGATTAAAGGTTTAAACTCTGTTTGGAGCTTCATTATCAGAGAGTCATGATCTGAGAAGGGGCATGGAACTATTGAGAAGTTGAGGATTTTTGTTTGTAAATCTTGAACTATGAATAATTTGTCTATTCTGGTTAGTGTTCCAAATCTATGGTCTTTATGGGAAAATAATAAGGATTTATCATCTTTTACTTTAAAAGTGTCTATTAAATGAAATGAATCAATTCTTCTTTTTAAGGATTTTGAAATAGTTTCTATGCGAAAAGACTTCTTGGTGGTTTCAGAAGCTTCTAAGGTACAATTAAAGTCTCCTCCCAGTATAAGATTTCCTTTATAATTGTTGGAAATAAAATCTAGTTTTTTTTAACCGTTCCTTCTCCAATTCCTGGGAACCAATATAGATTAGCTAAGGTCCATATTCTGTTATTAAATTTAATTATAACAAATGCTAGTAGACCTTCTTTATCTTCATATTTATAAATAACTTTTGGAGTGATTATGTTTTTTTTTTCCAGAGAATTGATACTCCTTTTGTATCTGTTCTATAGGAAGATTGAGCTAAGACTATATAGTCCTTAGGGTTCCAAATAAAGCTATCATTAGTCTTAAAATGCATTTCCTGGAGAAATACTACTTGTGCCTTATTTAGATTTAAATATGTTAGTAAGTTTGATCTTTTATTTGCATTATTTAAGCCATTAGTATTTAATGATAAGAATGTTAAATTCATTTCAAGTTACTGTCGGAATAATTTTTGGGTCTGAAGAAGTTTGGTCATTGGTGCCTTACGAAAGTGCTTACATTCATTGTTCTTTTATGGTTTGTATTCAGTAAAGCATTTATGTGGACTTCAGCTGTGTGGCTTTTTTTTGTTTTTACGTATTGTTGGAAGAAACATTTTGCTTATTTTTTTTATTTTGATTATAGTAGTTATACCATATTCTCTGATAACATTGAATGTTATTTTTATGTGTGTAAACTTGGGAGTGTAATTTAATGTTCTTTCTTCTTTAAATACACATAGGGTAAAATTCCGGTCAGGCTTTAAAAAGTACTTCTATAAAACATTAATTCTAAAGTATCAAATACAAGTAAATATGAATTTCCAATTAAACATGGAATGAAAGTCATTCCTAATCCAATAGATACAGATAAATATATTGGATTATCACTCATACCTTTAGCCAACAATATAAACTGAGCTCCATATGTTAAATTATTATATGGAGAATTTAAAGAAATATGAAATTCTATATTAGTCTATTATTATTCTATAGTATTTTATATATCAGGATGGAAAGTTAGTAGTGTAAACTATTACTATGTTGACTTAGAAAATATCCAATATTTAGTTACCCTTAAGAGATCCCAAAACATGTCAGATATGTACATGCGATACATTAGTTCTTAGCATATGTAAGACATTACAGGTATTTTTAGTACAAGTTTTGTATTATTCATTATTGCACCTTAGTGTTAATATATTTTTGGGCATTCAGGTATTTATGAAGCATAGTGCACTTTACTCATTTAATATTGTTGTTTTGAATTTTCCATTGAACATTGTTTTAAGAGGATTCCATTTTAAGAGGATATCATTTTAAAATTTTAAATAGTTCTTTTGGCGCCAAAACAGCACGTATAAAGATAGACATTGTAACAAAGATGGCAGTTCTGAAGAAGTCTGCATTTGGTCAGATGAAAGCGCTTAACTTATACATCGAGACCTTATTTTGTTCTTACTTTGTGATTTTTATTGTTTTTTATTGGACTTTGTCAAATAAATTGTGACCTGTTCAAGCTGAGGAGTCATTGTGCCGTCCTGTACTGTATTGTTAAAATGAAAACATGATAGTGCAGTAGTGCAATATCAGCTTGTTAAATCAGTGCCGATATTGCAGTTGCAGTAATGACCGAAGTGATAAAAGTGTTTTTATCTGCTGTTGATTTTACTAGTTTTTGTCATGCTTTTGCTGAATTTGAATTATTGATGCACAACACATCTTCACAGCACCTTACTGATTTTAGTGCATTGGTTATTTTACTGCTGAAGTGTCTGCTTCTTTCTTGTTTTTGCAAGGGAAACTGGGTGTCTTATGATGCACTGGCTGCCATTTCATCTTTGTTGCAGGCAATATTTTTGGTATCCCTGATTTCTGCTGCATATTGACTTTCTTCAACCTGTGAATTAGCCTTTGCAAGCTTGTATCATGGCGTGTCAACCAGTGACTAGACGGTTAAGGCGAGATTTCATTAAGCATGGTTGGTTGAGTAAGGGAAATGCATGCAGCAATTAACACAGTGCTATGATTAGCAGCATACTGCATTTTGATGTGTTGTTTTTTATAATATCAATGCAGTGGTGACCTATTGAGTTTTGAATACTTTGCATTTAAAATAAGCTCTACTAAGTACTGAAACCGATAGCATACAATTTTGGGCTTCAGATGGTAAAAGTGCGGCAGAATGCTATTAATAAAAATAGAATAAAATAGACCCTTTACTGGAGAGAAGAATCTTTTGGGGTTACTGATCCATTTTTTTACATTAAAGAATCTGAAGGACAGAAAAATCTCTGAATCGTGCAGAGGTATGGGGACTGACAGCTACCCAAGATGGATCAGGAAGTGGATGAGTGGGACTAGTCAACAAAGTCAAATAGGACATCAAGGAATAGCACTCACATTAGGTTGCCTTTGTCCATACTTGGCAGAATTTCTTCTGTAAAGGTTCACATAATGGTCACTATACTTTTCCCCAAATTAAATCCATTCTGTTTCAAATATATTATTGCAGGTCGGATGATAGCTGGCTGTAGATATTTTTTTCCTAGATTTTTAGCTAATACTAGCAATACAGATAATGAGCAGAAGTAGAATGTTTTATTGGTCTTATATGGGCAGAGGCCTGACTAGTGCTGATTCCCACACGTTAGATGTAAGGCATATGTTATAAATGTGCAGTAGAAATTATTTTGAATTCTCTGAAATGGTAAAAATAATCAAGGTGTCAGATTACTAAAGCAAAGAGAGCTATCAGTAGGGTCTTTTTATTTATTTAATTATTTAATTATTTATTTGTTTGTTTGTTTGCTTGTTTGTTTGTTTGTTTATTTATTTTATTTTGCTTCTCTGAAGTAAAAGGGCAGGAGGTTGTGTGTGCTTGGAGGAAGAGTAGAGAATTCCTGGAGAAAATCTGTTACAAAGAGCTGTCCTGAAAACTGAATTGTGTCTTGTAAAGGTCTTGATAAGACATTCAACACCACCCCACACTTAGGCATCAAGCATAAACTCTTCCACAGAAATGTTAATCCCCATGCAGTTGGCTTACCCATGAAGTTAGCGTGAGCTGCTGTACCTCCTGCACATGTTTTGTGTAGCAAATGCTCCTCAGTGTTTGTGCTATAAAATGTGAAAGCAGTGTTAGTAGCACAACAGGGGGCATGCTTGCTTTTGATGCAAAAGGCTGAGGGTTTTACTGCCACACCATGTAGATGGATTGCTGATACCGTGTTGTATTTTAAGGGGGGTGGGTTCTGCAGCCCTGAGTGTGTCCTCCTTTGGACGAGATGCCTAGGGACTATGAACCTGTTGTTGGTTTCATAGGATAATATGAAGTTACTAGGCTACTGGCCATGAGGCCTTTCCCAGCCTAGCCAAAGTTTTGGGCCCATATTTGCAATCCATTCCCTATTACAACAGTATTAGCGTACCAACTTTTTAATGTAACATAGGCAATTTATTCTTCAAGAGCAGCAGACACTGAATTTGTAGATGAAATATAAAGTTTTCTAGCAGCAACCTCATTAGTTATAGACCTCTTTAATGTGGAATTATTCAGATGACTTTCACTTCAGCAGAGATAATGCATATTGACTGATATTGGTGGAGTTTTTTTTTTTATTTAGGGTGTTGACATTGAGCAGTAACACCTTGAGGATCAGTTTAGCTGATTTTGCTATGATAGTAGTGTTGTCAATTTGGCACAGCCTTAAAAAGACACTGAGTGTGGATAAAGTTTTAGCCAGTAAACAAAAGCCTAGAGGGGAAAGGTGCAGACCAGCCATGTCCTCCCAAGCTGACAAATATTGGATCCACTTAGAGTTAACACCAGAAAGTCGGCCAGTTGTTGAAGCAATAAATTTTGGCTCATATTGTGGCGTCATCATCAGTGATGGTAATATGCTGTCAATGCTAGCCTCATACTAGCCTGAAAGCTCCAAAATGTCTTTCTTCATATAGTCCAGGCATGTACATCTCAGGTCATTTACACCTAAATGATAATGATGGAATCATACTGGTACCCGTAGTGTCATGTCTTGAGTGTGTATGTGATCTGGTGGATCCTTGCTCAAGATGAGCAACTAAAATTAACTTCTTGTTCACCCTGGGCATCAGTGTATCTGGGAAGTGTATTTTCTTGTCTTAAGGGCTTATTGTTTGGGGCTCTACTGAGAGTGACAATATGTGTGGTGTTAGGCGTTTTTTTCTAACTACCTTTCGGTTTGCTGAGGCATAGCTTTGACAGCAGGTGTTGTAGGTGATCTTTGTTGTTTAGAAAAATGGCTTATAAGTGCTTCAGCATAGGTTAGTCTATATGTTTGCTGTGTGAGTTGTGTGTTGTGTGTGTGGTTTTGAAAAACTGATGTGGGCTTGTATGCAAGAGTTTAGTCTCCATTGTCATTGGTAAGTACGCCTATCACATACAGTGTCTGCTTTTTTTAAGTGGTTGTCGAGTCAATTGCTATATTGTGTCAAGATGCCCATATTAACCAAGCTGGCTACAGAGAAGTTATGAAATTGCATAACCATACTGTCCAGTGCTTTGGTGAGCTGCGGGGGTTGGTGTATTGGGGTTACTGCTTTGTTGGTGCACAGTGATAATGGTGCTTTATTGGTGCAAATTATGCAAAACAGTACTAAACTGTTGTAACTGCAATGTTTACACAACACTGAATTCAACTTAATGTGTGCGTACTGCCATTCAACACCCAGCTAGCTGCACAACGCTTGCCAGCATACAAGTTATTTGCTGAATTTTGCTGCTTTACAGGGTACAGTTTTATGGACCATTCTACAGGGAAAATTCACTTTCTAGGTGTTTGCTGCTATACATGGTACTGCTAACTCATGCAAACACGCAAAATTTAAAAAGCAGCATATAAAAAGAAAACTAACTAATTAGTTCTCTGGCCAGTAAATACTACACTACAAGTCCTTTTGTGGATTTCTCAACTCATCTAGACTAGGCAAACACCTCTTGCCACACGAGCAATAAACCAAGTCTTCCTAATGTAAAAACAAAGTAAAAGAGACTCACAAATACTTTGCTGTACAGCAATTAAACAACTAGCTGGAAATCCTGTGCTGAAGATGATTTCAAGACAGTCTTACAACAATAACAGTAAGAGAAAGAGGAATTTGTTTTTAATAAAAAAATATGGTGAAATGCACACATAAACATAGGCAACAATAGCAGTTACTCATAATAACTTAAGCAAGTACGGTTTAACAATCAGCAGTACTTAACTAATGCCAGGATGGCACTGGAGGCAAGTAAAGCTCTTCTGGAACACAAGCTATGACTCCAAGCTTTGTCGACCTCTAGGTAAATGAGCCAGTGACAATGTGCCTTAACATTAACTTTGACCTCCTTGAAGTTGATGCCAAACAGCAGTGGCCCAAGGAGTGAACAATTAGGAAGACAACTAGCAACAGGTCAGATGAAGGAGGTAGATCCACCCACCCTAACTTCATGAGTAATATTTATGAGCCAATTTGTTAGCCCACAAGTTATTTACACGTATGTGTGTATGTATATATATATATATATTTATGAATTTATCAATTATGTCCAAGTAGGGGATGTTGTCAAACACCTTTGTGAGGTCTAGATGGTGTGTACAGATTTGTTATCCTTCATTGCAACCCTTTCAGAAAAGCTGATCATATTAAATAGGCATGATCTGTCTTTGACAAAACCAAAATAGTTTGGATCTAGGTTTTTTAGGCCATCCATGTCCGTCATTATCAATTCCATAATGACTGATTCCATAGCTTCATAGATGAGGCTAGTCAGGCTTATAGATCTATGTCAGTTGATACCCCACCTTTGTGCAGGAGAATGTTTGTTTGTTGCAGTAGTCTGCATGTCTGATACAAACCATGAGTAAAAGTTGATACTGAAGAGTCTCTGAAGGGGGGGGGGGGGTTGACAGATCCTGTTTCTGGCTGGTGAGTAAGCATCCTGGTATGTTATCAGGTCCCACCAAAGCAGTGTTCTTGGCCATGGACAGTGCCTTGAGGACTTTTTTTCTGGTAGATTTAAGGGGGAGGTGTGGCTGTTGGGGTGTGATCTGGGGAGGTGATGTTAGAACCAAATGTATCCTGTGCACTTCTTCTTAAGGCTAAAAATTAATGTTTTCTGCAAGCATACAAGCTGTTTGTCACATCTGTGAGGGGAAAAATAGATGAGAAAAGAACAGACAGCAGTCATTGTAAGTGGGAGCACAACCAGTAACATGAGCCTAAGTGTGAGTAATCCTAAATTTAGATTAGGGTATGGATTTGGGAAATTGTTCCTGTCTGGAGGGTTAAACTTCATCAGTTAAAATTTACATATTTTTTGTGTGTTTGTTTTAAGTTAACTGGGGATGGTGGTGTTTTGAAAACATGTTTAGTTTTGTTGTCTGAGAATTTTCAGTAAAGTAAAAAGTCTGTTTTTTTAATAAACAAACATCTTTATTAAATTATCACATAAGATATAGACAATCTTACATTTACATAAATTATAGACAACATTGACACCCATACCATTCAACTATACATGTTTTTGCAGAATGGCCAGATTTTTGCCTCATATTTTTTAGGTCCATTTTCAATAAAATTGTGATTTTCTATCAATTCAGTGGCAAATCAGTGAAGACTTCGGTTCATAGGTTCATAGGTTCATACTAGGCTATCTGCCCTAGGGCATTTATAAGCCTAGCCAGAATGTGTTTGGCTTTCGCCACCCATTTTAAATTTATTTTGCTATGCCCTTTTTTGAGGTTAGTATACTGTGCCTCTGTCTAACAGTGACACAGAAGTGATACCCGAGGTAAACCTACGATCTCCTATCCATTCATCAAGATTCCTCTTGAAGAGAGTCAATGAGGGACTCTGCCTAACCTGGACTGGGATTTTATTCCACAGTGAAGGGAGCCTCTGGGTTATGAATCTGTCCCTCCAGCATGTCCTATTTATTTCAGTGCTGAGGTTCAAATCTCTCGAGCGCGTAGCTCGATGGGATTTGGATTTTCTGAGCTGCAGCATGTCCATTAATTCCGGGTTGGACATGGCTTTATATGTCAGGCACAGATCGCCTCTGAACAGGCGGTATGCCACTGAGTAAAGCTGGAGTTTCTTTAACCGGGCAGCATATGGCATCTGTTTGAGCCCTTTGATCCTCTTGGTGAGGTACTTTTGGGGTCTTTCCAGTTGCTGCAGGTGTCTGGTAAGGTACATCCCAAAATGGGCATTCTACTCAATTATGGGCCTGATGAGGGATGAGTAAAGAGGCACGATGACCTCTCCTGATCTAGATGTGAATCCCTTCATGATTAGGTGGGCTATATAAAATGTTTTTCTAACCACTTTGGCCACGTGGTTGTCAAATGAGAGACTGCTATCAACTTGGGTCCCCAGGTCCCTAATTACTTCTTATGTACTTAATGGATTACCACCTATGTGGTAATTTGTGGGCACTTTGTTTTTGCCAAAGGGATGACTATACACTTGTTGGCATTTAGCTTGAGGCCATGGCTCTGGCACCATTTGTCTGTTTCTATGAGGCCCTTTTGGAGGATGCTTGTGTCAGCTGGAGAGTCGATTATGGCACCCAGTTTGCAGTCATCTGCGAACTTGGTCAGCCACAGTCCTTCCGTGTTGGCCTGTACCTCCGAGAAATATATACCAAACAAGAGAGGTCCCAGGACTGAGCCTTGTGGGACGCCACTTGTAACTGGTTTGGAGTCTGACATGGCTCCAGCAATTCTAACCATGTGGGTTCTGTCCTTGAGCCAGTTTGCAATCCATCTAGTGACATAGGGGTTTATATTTAAGCTGGTGAGCTTATCTATAATGCCCGAGTGGGTATTGTATCGAAGGCTTTTGCGTGGTCCAGGTAGGCTGTGTGGACCACCTTCCCCTCGTCAATGGCCTTGATGACTGTTTCAAAGAAATCAACCAGGTTTAAGAGGCAGGATCTGCCCTTAACAACGCCGAACTGGGTAGGATCCAGTGTCTGTAGGTCCCCAATATCTTTATTTATGAGGTCCATGATGATCCTTTCCATAGCTTTGCAGACCAAGCTAGTCAGGCTTATGGGGCGATAGTTTCCAGGATCTGTTGAGGCACCACCTTTATGGAGAGGGACCACTGTTGCTATACGCCACTCTTTGGGTACATATCCTGTAGTAAGGCTGAGATTGAACAGTAGTTTTATGTTTGGGTTTAGCTCTTCTTGGAGTTCATGTAGGATGCAGCCCGGGGCACTGTCTGGTCCCATTGATGCTGTGTTTTTTGCTTTGGAGAGGGCGGCTCTTACCTGAGCATCTGAGATGTCAGGGGGGCAGCACTCTGCTGGGATAGATATTTGCCCTTTTGGTGGGGAGGGGGGGGAGAAGTTTGCGCTGAAGCTGTCAGCTAGGATGTTGGCAATGTCTGTGGGTTCAGTGTATTTTTTGTCATTTTGGACTAATTCTGAGCATATCTGGGAATTCCCACCCAGGTTCCTAACATAACTAAAGAAAGCCTTGTGATTATCCTTAGTGTCCTGTGCAATTTTTCTCTCGAAGCTGGCCTTAGACAATTTTATGAGTGCCCATAGTTTTTTGCTAATACTGATCAGTGATGCCTTCCCTTTTTGGGATTTTGCTCTATCATTTAGTAGCTTCCTCCTTCTATTGTATAGTTTGTTTATGGCTGGGGTCCACCAGACAGGGCGTCTGCCTTTGGAGGATTGGGTCTTGATTTTATTTGGGATCGCATGATCCATGCATTCCTGAAGGTGTTCATAGAATGCGTTTATAAAGGATTCTGCGGTCTGGGCGTATTTTCCACAGGCCGGGGCTTTGAAGGATTCCACCTCGGTTTTGAGGAGTGTGAAATTTGCTTTAGAGAAGTTTTTCACTGTGGTTTTCTGGGCAGGGGTTGGGGTCGGGATGTGAATATCCAGTGAGATTAGTTTATGGTCTGATCTTACCAGTGAGGGATACACTTGGTCTGGAGCATAGAGTCCCCATGTTGGTAATGATCAGGTCCAGTATGTTTTTTCCTCTTGTGGGAGTGGTAACAAGTTGTTCCATAGCATTTGAGTTTATAAATTCTAGGAACCTTTGGGATAGGGTGTTGGAGCTAGAGTAATGCTCCCAGTCTATGTTTGGGTAGTTGAAGTCGCCCAATATAATGGTGTTTAGAGAGACCTTCATATTTTCCAGTGTTCTCAGAAAGGCCGAGTGAGGTTCCTGGGTTTGGGAGGGTGGTCTGTAGCAGGCTATAAACTGGAAGGCAGTTTTACCCACTGTTAGTTGCACATGGATAGTCTCTGATGCTTCGTGCTTTGCCACCAACCTGGAGGTGTGGGTATCTTCGATGAATATCGATACTCCCTCTCCTTTTGTGGTTCGGTCCAAGTTTTGGGGCCGAAAAGCATGGTATGAGGTATAACCTGGTAGTGCTGGGGTGCTCTCGGGAGCCCTGAACCAGGTTTCTGTTACTGCACAGATATCGATGTTCTCCATGCTAAGGAGAGTTTCGAGTGCATGCATCTTGAGGTTTAGACTTCTGGCATTGAGTAGCATTACTCTTAGTTTCTTATCCCTTGTGATACCTATGGAGGTGGGTTTGTCTTTTGAGCCTTGCCTAAAAAGGCACTATGGGGGTAGCAAGAGCCTTTGCCAATATCCGAAAGCCCAGGGGTGACAGGTGCAAGCCGTCCCTAGCGAAGCATCGTGACTTGTCGAGCATATCATCCCAAGCTGACAGGCATTGGATTCCCTTTGAATGACACCAGTACTTAAGCCAATTGTTGAAATTGATCATCTTGTCTTCATATTGTGGCATCATTCTTGGTGAGGGTAAGATGCTACTCAAGGTCAGGGTCATACCGGCCTGGGCTACATGCTCAGAGAGCTCCTTTATGCTTTTTTTCATGTAGTCCAGGGAGGTACTTCTCAGGTCATTCACACCAGCATAGACAATGACTGAGTCATATTTGTACTTGCCTTGGAGTGACCTGAGTGCTTGTGTTATGTGGTGGATCCTAGCGCCCAACAGGCTGCTCACCATGACCCTCTCCATGTTCAGCCTGGTGAGCGGGACATCAGTGTGCCTGACGATAGAGTCACCTATTGCAAGTGTATCAGGTGTGTTGTTTAGTCTTAAGGGCTGTGACTGTTCGGCACACTGGCTTTGTGAGATATGTGTTGCACGTGTTTTGTTTTGGGGTAGCGGTTGCTTGGGTGTCTGCTTTGGAGGTCTCTGCTGCTTAGGCAGATCTTTATTTAGAGCCTCCGAGTATGTTTTTGTGTGATTATGTGTTTGGTTTGCTGTCGTGGTAGGTCTGTGTGAGACTGGAATTGTAGTGAGTGTGGTTTCCTTCTCCTCCTGACTGGTTATGCCAGTACTGAGTTGAGAGAGCTCAGCCTCCAGTTTGGCTATATGGTTGCATCTCTCACATGTGTTGGAATTTGTTGGGAAGAGGAGAGGGTTGTCTGTGTACATGAGGCAGTTGTAACATTGCCTCAAGATTCCCAGATTCACCAGCTGGACCGGAGAGGAGATTGACAACTGACCTTTGGACATGCTAGAATAATATTGGGAATTCCTTAATAATTGAAAACAAGGGCCAGTGGGGAGTGAGGGTGTAGTGCTTTTAATTTTTAGTGCTGACTTATATAATTGTTTTAGCGAGCAAGTGCCAGGTAACTTAAGTGCAATGTGTTACAGGTAACTTAAATGCAAAAACGACAAACAGTAACTTTCTTTCAAGTGAAACAAGGAAATAAGTACAGTAAGCAATGCAGATATCACTAGTGATCCACAGAAGCGCAGAGAAGCCGCGTATTAGGTGGAATTAGCATTCCAGGGAAATAACAAGCAAACAAACAACAAGCATATAAACAAAGCTAGATTCAGCAGGCCTGGATCTAGTCTATGCTACAGCAAACAAGGTGTACCAATTTCAGTAAGATACAGTTCAAATATTCAGGCACTATAAACCTTTAACCAGAAATTCCCAGCACAGAAGGGCAGAGTCCAGCCTCTTCTCCCACAAGAGTGCAGACCACGAACCTTCTTAATGTAAAATAACTGGCCTGAAGACCAAGTGCTTAAACCAGAACTAATACACTTTAAGAATAACAGACACTGGGCTCTCAATCAGCAGTTCCCAACTTAGAAGGATGAAAGCTACCTGTCCTGCCACCACAGTGCATGCCGCAGACCTTCCTAATGTAAAACAACTGGTCTGAAGCCCAAGTGCTTAATCCAAAAGACTTAGAATCTTAAGTAAATAATGACAGACATTTGTGTCTGAGACGTCATACTCTTTAGAAATGTAATGCTAATGCAAAACCTCTTATTCTGGCTACTTTCTAAGTTTGTAAAAGTAATATTTAAAAATTGTCCATATTTTCAGTCTTTGTCCCCCATTATTTATGTCTTTGTCTAGATTTCTTGCAATAAGAGGTTACAAGGTATGTTAATACCATTTTAGTTGCAAGCATTATGCATCACAGACACCATTGAAACAACTGTAGCTGCAAACATTATACACCACTTATAATCTATTCAGTCATTGTCAATTAAATATTATATGGCTCATTCAAATCCTGCCTTTTAAACCTCATTGCTTCTCTGCATATATTGTTCCAACAATTCCCATTTCTTACTATGTAGTTTGCTTCTTCCCTTTTCTAAAGATCCCAATTTCAGGTGTTTTATCTCTGTTACTATTTTCACTACTTCTAGTAAAACTGGTTTAGACTTTGATTTTCATTTTCTAGTTATTATTTTTTGGCAGCCACCATAATTACACTCAACAAGGCTTTACTAAGTCTAGACAGTTCCAGTTCTGTATCATAGCTTAAAAAAATCATCTCCCCAGTCAGTCCAGTCAGTTCACCCAGGATCCTCAACAGAGTGGTCTGCAGGGAATATTTAAAGTTTGCCAAATCATTTACTCTCTCTAAGAATATGATCCCAACCACTTCCTTCTTCCTCGTCATACCTCCAGAATTTGGTATCCACCTGAGAAAAAAAATTCTTTGTAGTCTACTTGGGGTATAGACATTCCTATTGAAAAACTTCCAGGCAAAAATCCTAAATGTTCTATACTTTGTTGCATTTTTGGTAGATATACTTATATCCCCCATTGTCTCTTTGTGAATTACTTATCCAATCTGTCTTCCCAATTCTTTCTGAGCTCTTCTGATTGATTCTTATAGTTATCATGTAATAATGTATATGTTCTACTAATTATTCCTTTTTAATGGCAGCTTCTGTTGTAGATTCTATTAAAAACTCTACCCGTGCTGGTATTTTGTTTAGGACCCCAACCCCCCATTTCTTCTCTTTGCCTATACTCTGATATCAACCCTTGATAGGGAAGGCAATCTCTAAAGTGGAATCCAAATGAATTCTTGTCATCTTCTCATATAGCAATAACCCACGCCTGGGTGTGGGTAATGCTAAATTTACCCACGGTTGGCGTGGTTTGGTCCCGAGGCCCGAGGGACCAAACAAGCCAACCGTGGGTAATTTAGCATTACCCACACCCAGAAGTGGTTATTATATATGACATTATTTAAGAAAAGAAACTATTACTTTTCTTAAATAATGGCATAGTATAATGCCTGTTTACTGCCCTTCCGCAGATGTCTGGCATCCGCGGCAGTTCTGATGTACTGCGCCTGCGCAGTACATCAGAGTTGAGCAAAAGCACGAGAAAGCAAGATCTCCGTTGCTTTTTTAGTCTCGCTATGTTAAATGAGTTTAACATAGCGAGACAGTTAAAATAAGCAACGGACATCTCCGTTGCTTATTTTAAAACTGTCTCGCTATGTTAAACTCATTTAACATAGTGAGACTCTAAAAAGCAACGGAGATCTTGCTTTCTCCGTTGCTTTAAACACTGCTATGTTAAATGGGTTTAACATGGAGACAGTTTAAATAAGCAACGGAGATCTCCGTTGCTTATTTTAAAGTGTCTCGCTATGTTAAACCCATTTAACATAGCGAGACAGTGTTTAAAAAGTTATACTAATGGAAAAAAGTCCGGGCGACCGGACCTTTTTCCATTAGTATAACTCGATTTACAACGGGCACGCTGGCCAATCAGCATGCACGTTTTGGGGGAGGTCATGGTATAATTCTATTTTTTTTCCTTTCTAGTTATTTGCTCCGAAGTAATAACACCTATTTTAAGTAACACCCATTTTCAGTGGAGGCCTGGGGAGAAAAGCTCCATTTCCTCACACAGCATTATACTAAGTTCCAGTTAAACACAGAGTCGTTACATTTCTATTTACAGTTATACAAAAAAAAGTAGCTGCATTTATACATTCTAATATCTTTATAGAGGTGGAAGTTACTAAAGAGAAAGCTCACGTGCAACTTACTGGACTGTACAGGCAGCAGTTATGTATAAAAATTGTTTTGTCATTTCAGTGACAGGTTCAGAGTATGTACTTGGAGAGCACAGTATGGTGAACACCGAGTCTTAACCTTGTGATGAGCATGTGCAGGACCAGGACTGGTTTAAGATGTTGTTTAAGCAGAGATTTAAAGCTATTTAGTTTTTTGGAGTGTTTTGTTTGTGTGAGGATAATATTCCAGGGTTTAGCAAAGTATTGGGAGTACTGTGACTCTCCTGCAACATTATTTGACTTAGTTTTAAATAATAAGAATTTGTCACTAGAACAGAGGTCCCTTGCTGGACAGTAGGCCAGTAATAAGTTTACTAGTGCAGGGCATTTTTCTTGATGATGAATGAGTTTGTGTGCTGCAGGTAGTTGTGAGTATGTTAGGAAGCTGTGCAGTTCAAGCCAGTTTAATTGCTTTAAGCTGTGACAAAGGTGGGTCCTATGAGGCGATTGCTGGCAAATTCTGCTAGTTTAGTGTAGCAGGAGGCATTTCTGTGCAAATTAATTGTATCAGAAAACCAGCTCCTTTATAATTGTAAAGCATCAACTTCAAGTGATTAGATTATAATATACTAGTGCATGGAAGGTGTGTTGGTTTTGAACCCCAAAAAACAATATTTTGTAGTGTTTACTGCTGTTCAGACAAGATCCTTTTATCTGAGTAATTGTCAAATATTTTGGGATATCTCAAAGGTTACTCATAATTCTTAGCTAGTAGAAGCTCATCACATGGTTTGTTTTCTTTAATATAAATGTATCTTTGCCTATATCTGAAGTGATAATTCAATGAGGTGTTTGCCACCACAGCAGGCTGGTAATTAGTTTGTTAAGGCTGGCTCAGGATCTTGTATATGCTATTGACCTTTCTTATTGTGTAGTTTCTGGTAAACGAAAAACTGATTCGTCTTTTCCTGAAGAGATTCAAGAAATTAAATCCAGAGAGGAATGTGATGGAACAGATACATTCTTCCCCTCAGATTTCTGATTCAGATTCATTGGAGAACATGTCTCCTAAATCTCCTAGGCTATTTCCAGAATGTGCAAGTGTATTCAGTGGGAGTACACTGTGGTTTCTCAATCCCCCAGAAAATACTATCAGCTGTTACAGAAGGAATTTCTCAAACCTTTACCCATTTCTCTAGTTCTGTCAGCTCCAGAGGAAGTGTGTGTCATTGCCTGCAATTTTAAAGATCTTAAGCCTGTTGCAATTAAACAAGGAAAAACAAATGTATAAAGTTACTCAGTCTTTTACATGTTATACACTTGTCCCAAACATGACCCAGCAGCTATAGCTTTAGTTAATCCAGCTGCTGCCAAACATTTTAATTCTAATCCTTCCCCTTCTCACAAGGATGATAAAACAATGTTTAAGTTTGGGGAAACAGTGTTTGCTTGTGCAACTGTAATTTTTAGGATTTTGAGTTGTCAGGCTCATATGTTAAAGTTTATTGTGTCTAACTGTGAAAATATGAGGACTGTTTTATCTACAGTTCCTCCCTGTGAGGAAAAATCAGCTTTGTGTGGTTTGTTTTTATTTATTTTTCAGGTCACTAGTCATTTAAAGTGTGTTTATGACTGTAGATACTACATCCAGTCAGGTTGCCACTGATACCATGTTGCTTCTAGAGGATGTAAAAATGAGCTTTTAAATGTACCTCTGGATAGAGATTTTGGTACCATTGCTGCAAAGGTCATCAAAAATATGATGAGAGGATTGGGCTGATATACCGGGAATCTTTCAAAATGTTTTTATTCCTCCTGTCTTAATGTTCCAAAGGTTCTTTTTCTCCCTTGTCCAACTGCATCAAGAAACAAAACAACAAAACAGTCTCAGCAATATGCTGGTAAGCAGACATTAAAAACAATGGTAGGGAGTTTCCTCAAAAGAAAGCAGCCCCCCCCCCCCCCAGAAGAAATGACAGTCAAAAAGGCCAGAATGAGTATGTAAGGGCCTTGTCCTACCTCCTACCCTGGCAGTCTGTTATCCCTTTCAGAAAGTCATATTCTCAATTTCTATCTCTTTGGCAACCGGTTGTTTCAGACAAATGGGTTCTGAGACTGACTCAGTGGGAAGAGATCACTCCTTTACAGGGAATTATTCCACATCCCCAGACTAAACTCCTCTGATCCCTCCTAGCCTGCTTTATTTGGAGGGGGTAACAGAAATAGTTCCTTTTCCCAGTGAGGACGAGGTTTTCATTCAAGAATGTTTATGATGCGAAAAAAGAAAAGGCCTGGAGATCAGTTATGGACCTTTTTTTGTAAAGCAGTCTGTGATAGTGCCCAATTTCAAGATCATTTCACAACAAAATCTCTTACCCCTTCCTCCCCATCTGAGATTTTTTGTTATCCGTAGATTTAAAAGGTGCCTACCATCACCTTGCTATCCATTAAGGATTCAGAAGTTTCTTAAGGCTTTATGTGTCTGGGTTACATTCTCCATGGTCTGCCTTATGCTTTGGACTAGCCACTATACTATACTAAGTGTGTTCATACAGTGCGTAACTCCAGTTATAACACATTGCAGACTACATGGTATCCACATTATTCCATATTTAGATGTTTTGCTTATCTATTCAAACTCTTTTTCAAAAGTGTCAGGAATCTCTCTCTCTGGTGAGAGATTGCATATGCAGACTGAGATTCTAAGAGAACCTCAGTACAAAGATCTTTTCTAACACAGGAAATAATATAGCTACATTTAGATCTACTTCATGTTTTTTTTTCCTGACCCCTCTGGTGTTACACATACAGCTACTATGAGCTGGAGGACAGCAATGTCTTCTGTAACTATTGGTCAAGGGAGGGAATACCTCAGGATTCAGAGTCCCATGGCATCTGTGATCCTCATGATACCTCTACCAAGACTCCACGTGAGAAAGATACAATGGTTTCTGAAGTCTTGTTGGTCCCAGCACCAATTCCCATTATCTTTTCAGATTCCATTTCTGGGACGTGCAAAAAGAGAAGTCAGTTGGTGGAGACCTCAAGTACCCTGAATCCAGATCTCTTCAGCTCCAAAACAGTCAGTAACCACAGTTACCTTGTTCTTTGCTACGGTAATAAAAGTGCAATATCTGGGACAACAAACAGAGACAACAGCACATAAATGTAAATGAGGATAACAAAGACAGGGTCAAGCACATAAATGTAAAGGAGAAGTTTGCCCTTATCAAGGCACTCGACTCTCTGAATCAGCTTTGGTCCCCAGGACCACTTCAAGTTGTTACAGACAATACCACAGTAATGTGATACATAAAAAAGCAAGGGAGAACCAGGTCTTACCCCCTTTGCAGATTGGATATGTTATCATGGGATATAGCTTTACAGCAGAATCTCACTCTACTTCCTACATTCTGTCAGAGCAAAAATTGTGTGGCAGACAAGCTGGGCAGGACAAAGGTAGACCTCATGAATGGAAACTTGATTGGGGCTCTTCCAAGATCTGAGCCATCAGTGTGGAGTACCTCAAGTAGGTCTCTTTGCCTTCCCAATGAATAATCAGCTGGTAGACTTCTGCTCCAAGACTTCATGCAAGAAGTCCTGAAAGACAGATGTCTTTTCCTTTCCTTGGACTGGAATATTTCTGTATGCTTTTCAACCCTTTCTGATATTCAAGGTAAATCTGATGATTCAGATGGAATCCCCCAAGATGACTGTGGTGAGACTCTTCTGGCCCAGGCAATCTTTTTGAATTGGCCAGGGGCAATTACCACAAGTTGCCTCACAGACTGGATCTAGTCACATCACACAAGAACAGAGATGAAAGAGGCAATTGGGAACATATTTTTTTGGATTGTAATGATTTGGTAGACTTTACAAATTCCCTGCAGACTACTTTTTAAGCAATACTGGGTGAGCAAATTGATGTAACTAAGGAAATTATTTTTTTTGATTTGTTGATACCAAATCTGAATTGCCTAGATATAGTAAGGCCTTGCTAAGTTTAATTCTGGTGGCTGCCAAAAAAGCATTTACTAGAAAACTGAAATCAAAGTCTAAACCACATGTACTAGAAGTAGTAAATATAGTAACAGATAAAACTGGAAGTGGGAGCTAAAGAAAAGGATAGGAGCCAATTACATGGGAAAAATATGTATGGTGGGAACGACACATGCAGAATAGTGTTTTGAAGGAGGAATGAGTTTAAGGGAAGGTGAGAATTGAATTAGCTTTGTAATGCTTGACTGATGATGCCTAGATAAATTATAAGTGATGTATAATGTTTGCAACTGAAAATATGACAATATGTTTTTGTTTTTTATTTAAATGTATGATTGCCTATGTTATAAGTGATAATTTAATAAAGATGTTTCTTGTTACAAAATAAAATAAAAAATAAAAAAAAAGAAGAGGAAGAGGGACATTTTATACATCCCATTTTATACATTGTGACACAACCAGCAGATACATAATAATGTGTATCGTCAGTGTAGAAACTCGCTTTGTCTGTGATAATTCTCCTACCTCATCTGTAAACAGTGTCTGTGACTTAGGGTTCCCATGCTTATACATTACACCTTTTTCTTCATCTTCTGTTGCTGTTGTCAATTGAAGTTACAGTGAGGTGTCGAGATGTCTGCATGATTAATGAATCGCCACAGCATGATACCTAGTAGCTCAGCTTGCCCCCTCTTGTACTAATAGCCAGACTCATTGTTGTTCATAAGCTTTCAGAAGTTATGCACTTGTGGATGCTAAGATACAGGAAACATGTCTAATCTGCATAATTGTTTTGGTCCTCCAATGGTCCTCCAATAACCTCCCACAAGAGACTATAATACTTGGGGACTTTAATATTAACTGTAACTCCTGCAACTCTGACACCCTACCACCCACATCAACCTCTAAGGCTTTACCCAGTTAATTCAAACCACAACAAGGTTTGATAAAACTACTAAAAAGGAAACTATCCTTGACTGGATTCTCATCAACTACTCCACACTTGACTATTGTTCTGGTACCCTCCTCGATTCACTCAGTGACTCCTCCCAACATACATTGTACATCATCAGGCAAATCCTACAAGAAACCCATCTACTTATCAAATCCGTAGCACCAAAAATTTCAGGTCTCAAGATTTCATAACATCCCTTAAGCTTTGCAATTGGAAACTCCTCAAAACCCTATCCCTGGACAGTGCAGTTGACTACTTTAACACCACATTTTTAAATATCTTAAATAACATGGCCCCTATTAGGATGATACAAGCAAAATCTAATTACTCTCCTTGGCTCACTGAATAGACAAAATCACTCCTAAAAGAAAGGGATAAAGCGTGGCACAAATGGACCCACAAAAAATCAATAGTTACTCAAAAGAAGTATCGCCAGATAAGAAACAAAGCCAAAACCCAAATAAGACTTGATAAGAAGAATTACTATACTAGCTTACAAGCTAAAGACCAAAATAATCCTCAAAAATTCTGGACCACTTTAAATAAAATACTATGACCAGGTCAAACTAAGACATGACTTGAATTTCCTTAGTGAAAGTTTTACATCTTACAGGGTGGTATCCTGTTCTTCTCGTGTTGTATCCTGTTTCTGGGGCAGTGCAGCATCTGTGGTCATTATTGTGATTGGTAAGCTGCTTTAAGTACTTCCTCCATCTTCCTTTGATGTACTGTGGACAGGAGAGCATATTGTTGCTGGCATCCCTCATGAAGTGTGTCTGTCAGTCTTCTTTGTCTGGAAGTATTGGCCTTGCAATCTGATGTTTCTTTGTGGCACCTACCAAGTCTGTTTGCATTTGCATGCCTAGTGCCACCAATGCCCTGTTCTGTGCTAATACAACTCCTTTCTTACCTTCATTGTTAGTCAATCTCTATTCCTTCCTACCCTGGTTGGTCATTCCAATCTCCCACTTTTATCTGGACTCCGCATTTCCTTTGCGTAGCTCCTGTACTGCTGTATTACTCCACATGCTTTCCTTTATTACTTTATGGAAATATATGGCCAGGCCACAACTCATTTCTGTAGTCCTCACACATGCAGTTTTAAGGTGCTGCCATTCTTCAAGTAGGTTCACAGAGGATAACTGTGTAATCTGTGGTTATACTGCAGTACCCTTTCCTCACTAGGAGAAATGTATCTGAGTTCGATATTGGCCACTCGTGTATGTGGACTTGTGACTGTCTTACTGAACCATGTGTTGGCTACTATCAAGCCATGATGACCCACCCATGAGGAGCCAGACAGTGCCGATATCCTGTTCTGTCTGTCACAATAAATGCATTCAAGTCCCTCATTATCAAAACCGATTCATGATGCCCAGCTTTATATAGTAAGTCCTGCAGCTGATGTCTGATTGCACTCTTTGGCTCACTATCACAACTCTGCAGAGGGACATAGTGCAGTATTCATAATGTCAGCCTGTCCTTACACTGGAGTCTGATTGCCATGTGTCTGTCACTAATTCAGACTTGATCCTTCACTGCCTTCTGAAGCCCTGCTCTCACCACAATTCACAGATGATTTCTAGCCTGTCTGCCCCTAAAGTAGTAGATTGTGGATCCCAAGCCATGTGCCTTGCCTGCACTGCCCTTCCAACTAGTGTCCTTGAAACATTGGATGTTCATCCTCCACCTTAGCATCATGTCATCCATGTCTAAGCTGCATCCTACAGTGAACCTACACCAGGCTAGCAATCCACAGTTCATGTTTGACAGGTTCATAGATTATGCGTCTTGCAGTTGCTCAACACAGCTACCAAAGGTAACCCAGGATGGGTAACTACAGACCAGCCAGCCAGTAGCTTATTGACCAGTGGCTGCTGAGTTGTGTGGCAGGCACACATACAATAGTGGGCACATACACGTTTTGTGGAGTACAGTAAAACTTTAACATGATTTATGCTTTTGGTAGTGGGTGAAAAATGACAGGAGTAAGCAGTAGAATTCCTGTTTTACACTTATCTTTGTAGCCACAACAGACGCAAGGATGCATGGTGATATCCTAAAAGAAAGAATATTTTTGAAAATATATACTGAGGGGAGAAGACATTGGAAAGGTTCAGAGAGTACTGTACACATGACGAAGGGTCATATAATTAGCCAAGAACCGTTAGGGAGAAATGATCACTAGTGATTAGAGACTCTGATGCTAGGTTGTTGCACATGAATTCATGGAATCTACAGTGGTATTGCAGAAGAAAGGGGTTTCCTAGGGTTGTGTCATAAGTAGTTAGTTATGCATTACAGGTGTTCAGTTAGCCTGAAAACACAGGATTGGGTTTCAAGTCTTCTAACATTTTCTGGATAAGGTGTGTATGTCTATGTATTGTCTGGAAGAAGAATTTTGCACCAAGTGTACATGCCTGGTGCTTTACATTGTGCTGTAAGTGTACCCAGAAGACAGAGAGATACTGTTCTGTGGGCTGATGCAGACATAAGGGGAGTTAGGATGACTGCACTTCAGTATTTTTCTCAGTTGTGTTTCTCAGTTGTCCACTGAAAATGGGTTGCTTACTGTCAATGCAATGCAAATAGTTAATAACCTTTTCTGTTTTACAATTATTTTGTATTGTGATTGTTATTTATTATTTGTATATTGTCACTTTATCTTTACTTATGTTTTCTGGGGCTTTCCCCCTCAGGTCTCCACTGAAAATGGGTTTGGGTTAACCCGGTTAACAAATGTGAAATAAATAAATAAAATTGCCACAGTATGGTGTGAAGAACAGTCATTGTCACCCAAAATGCCTGCCATCCATTTGGTGACTTAAGTTACACGACTTTCGTAAACAGTTTGGTACACCTGTAAGGAAACCAGTATTTTGAAGTCAGGTGGTGAAGTGGAATAGTGATTGCACAAACATGGCTGTCCATTTGATCTGAGCTACTTTATGATGATCTGTTTATGCTTAGATGTAACTGCTTGATGACACACAAACTATTTAAGTATTAATATGTTATTTTTTTCTTTGGTTTAAAAACTGGTTTACTAAATGATTCAGCTCTTACCTCATCTGATGCTATTGTTGGGATTCCTGTGAATATGCTAAGCCACTGTCTGTGACTTAGGGTTCCCATTCATATTCATCACACCTTCTTCATCTTCTGTTGCAGAACAGTCAACTGATGTTATTCACTGAGGAGTCGTGATGTCTGCATAATGAATTCATCTCCTCGGCATGATACCTGTCAGCTCAGCTTGCCCCTTCCTGTACTGAAAGCCAGACTCTTTTGTTATTCATCAGGCTTCACAAGTTATGCACTTATAGATGCTAACATAGCTGAAGTGTGTGCTAACATAACTGCTCTGGATTCTAATTCTAGAGAATTTCTTATTTTTGTTGCTATGCATTTTGGGGCCATGGGATCTTGTACATTTCCTGGCTTGAATATACTTTGATTTTTCATCTCAGCTATTTATAACCCAAAGTTTGCCCTTTGCATCCTTTTTTATTTTCTGTTTTAAAAGACTTAGTCCATCCCTGTGAGACATATTGAGTTGGAGTTTGTGTATAATCCTACAAACTGTTCTTTGCAGCTCATTTGTTTTGTTGTTGATGTTTCTGGGGAAAAGGGGCCTCTCATGCTTGATCCCTACTGTAAGGACTAAATTCAAATGGTTGAATTGCAACAGTTCTGGTTACACAAAAATGACTGTTGTACAAAACATATTGTTGGAGGAATTCTGATTTATCTAGCTTCTTGGGGAAATGTTACATTATGTATATTGATGAATAGAACAGGATGTTGTGGCAACCTGGAAAAGAAAATAAATTTGAGAGTGAGCCAGAACAGTATGCACACTGTTTGGAACAGCGAGAGTAGGCAGTGCATAGCATGAAGTAAAGAATATTTTAAGTTGCTTGAAAAACATCATGCCAGCAATGCATATGTGCACACAAAAGTAGTAGCAAATACAAGTAGAAGGACACATCAGTGACATGTCTAAGGGATAAAAATGCAGAATACTGCACATCTCTCTAAGGCAAATATGACTATTCATAATCATCAGAGTATGCTTTGGCAGTCAGCTAAATCTGTCAGTGGCTGAGATTAACTGTTATCTGTGTATGTCACAGGCATGTTTAGAGAAACACTTAAGACACCTTTACAGTAAGGATTCCTGACAGTATATTTGTACCTTGATTTACTGTGAAAGTGCTATTCAGATGAAAGCAGTAAGGAGAGAGGTGGGGGAACAGTTATAGAGGCACACCAGGCTGACTGAAAGCAACTCTGATGTGCATTGTCATTCAAATTAGCTAAACCTAGCAGGGCAGGAAATGTGAAACTCTTGCTGGATGAGGGTGGGAATATGGGAGGAGTAATTTAAGAAGGATCAGAAGCAGATCAAAGTTGAATGCCCAAAAAAGTCTTGTTTTCTCAGCAATGAGCTGCTAGTTGCAGAATATTTTTTCACAGAATGTGTAACACATCAGCAAGAAACACATTTGTAAGAGGCACTGCATGACAGTACACGATACTTTCACTAAGACCTCTCAAAGTTAGCTGCTGTTCTGTGTTCTTCCATTCTAAGTGAATGTAACTGCCATATGGCAGCCCAGCTATGGGCACTGTAATCTCAGAAACAGAGGACTCCCAGTGTATCACAGGGAAGATTTTTCTTTAGAAGGAAACAAGCTGTCATCAGGATGTCTGCCCCCAGGAGGTCAGTCAGAGGTGCAAACTGAATAAAATTACTAGTGACTACTTCTATCTGATACATACAAATTTGTAATGAGCCAAAAGTTATACAATATATCCTTTTAAAATGTTTTCCCGTAATTGTCCTTTAAGTTCACAAGTAATTTGGGGACATTTCAGTTGAGTTTCCAGGAATGTGTAGTCCAATGTTAGTAATTTATAAAGTATTTACAAGTTGTTCTATTAAGTTATCTAATTTACCCTTCCTTAGATTGTAATTCAATTTAATAGCTAAACAACATTACTTTTTTATTTATCTCTGAGGCTAAATGAACTTCGCAGATTCACAAAGCCTATAGAAACTGCCGCAGTTGTTTTCGGTTGCCATGACAATGCAAATATAGCAATTCCTAATCAATGTGTTAAAAAAAAAAACTGAAATAGTTCACGAGGTTGATAGAATGTAAAGAAAGCTTAACTTCTCACAAGCGACAGTACATTTTCCCATCCTTTCCTCCTTTTATATAATATGTTAATATTATAGGAAATAATTCAACTGAGAGTATGTATATAAATGAAACATTTCAGAGTTAATCACTAACATGACCCGTAACCCATTAAGCATAACAATGTCCACCACTAATCTAATAACTATTGTAATAACATCTAATTTAGTCCACTTTTCCTCATAAACATGTGTCACAATTCATTAAACAAAGCAGAGTCTAACAAATGTTTATTTTATTTTATTTTACATTTGTTGACCGGGCTAGTCTGGCTGGATACATGTCCATTTTCAGCAGAGGCCCGAGGAGAAAAGCTCCACTAAAATACTAAGTACATTACATAAAAAATCATTACTCTTAAGAAATAGCCCCCTAACTGTCTAATAATCATTATAAAGATAAATAATAGTAATTTCCTAGCTCTTCAAACTTTCTGATATTGCAAAATGTTGACAGTAATCTATTTTAACTGGAAGACTAAAACATTTCAATACTTCCTTGTGAATATACATTTTTACTTATACTGTAGTGTCAAGAACTGTCCTTGAAATCTATGCATTACTCACTTCTTTCAAGTCATTCATTTTACAGTTCAGATTATATTTTGTCAAAATGTCAATAGCATTTCAAGGGCACATTTAATATTTAAACTGATATTTTAAAGGAATAGCTATCATTTGCCAAGTGAGTTTCTACAGAGTGTGAGGTAACTGCAAAGATAACATGTTGCAAAAAGCAACATGTATCTTTTCATGTGCTCTAGAGACTGTCAATTTCAAGTAACATATAAAATGTAACTTTTACAGTGTAGACAGCTTGTGGAATCAGCATGTTAAACGGAGTAATACTTTTTAATCAAGCAGCTACATTTAAGTGCACATGTAGTTTGGGAACATTTCAGTTGTATTTCCAGGAATATGTAATCCTACGAGGATAAATCATAAAATATTTACAAATAGTCCTATTATGTATTTATCTTACCTTGCTTAGGTTGTTTTTCATTTTAATAACTAAACAACATTACTTTTTCTTATTATTTGTTATCTGTGAGGCTAAATGCACTTCGCAGGTTCACAGTGTCCTTAGAAACTGCAGCAATCATTTACTGTTGCTATGGCAACACAAATAGAATGTGAAGAAAGCTTCACTTCTCTTAACTAACAGTACATTTTTCCCTCCTTTCTTTAAATATATTTGTTAATACTAAAAGGAAATAATTCAAAGGACATATGTACATGAATGGAATATTTCAGAGTTAATCACGAGCATGTCCCCAATCCCAATAAGCATAATAGTGACTATCATTAATCTAATAAATATTGTAATAACAATTAATTAAGTTCACTAGTTCCACTGTGGTGACCCCTAACCGGGAAAAGCCGAAAGAAAAACAACAACATTCCAGTCTACCTTAAAACTAGATTATTTTAGACTATTATTTATCTATGTATAGATAGTGAGTTATTAAATATATACAGACTATATTAGTATAGTAAATAGGAGAGAATTTAGAAAGGGAGACAAGATGCAGTTAAAATAAATAATGAGAAAAGAGAGAAGAGAGAGAAAGAAAAGAGAAAATTAAGAGAAAATACACATATACTATGTATGTTGATTTACAGTATAAATATTTTATTTGCTATACAACCCTCCTTCTGTGAAAGAAAAGTACCCTGTTTTACATACTGGCCAATCACCAAATAGAAACAATAAAACACTCAACACAATTATTTTACATAGGGTCTATGCCTACTGAGTATAGGCTTTAAAGGCACCACACAGTTTAAACCAGGGTATCTATTAGCTACCAGTTCAATAATCCGTATTACTTACAATGTCCCCCTTTCTATTACCATCTCTTATATGTTGCAGGGCTTGAAATAAGAAACTATGATCTTTGTAACCCTCTATATGCATGGCTAGGGCATTATGCTTATCAGACAGTCTTATTGCTGAAAGATGTCGTAAAATTCTATCCTTCAACCTGCAATTCGTCTTGCCTACATAGAATGCTGCACAACAAGTGTAGGAAGCCAAATAAATAAATAAATATTGTGATTGTTTGATGCTTTTATGTCTGAGGAAAGGTTTTTACCCGAAAGCGCTAACTTCACTTTTGTTTTAACAAAAGAACTTTGATTTCACCCTGGTGGTCTGTGGATTTATCTTCTTTATTCTTACATTGTTTTAAAACACGGACTTTTATATCTGCCAACCTTATCACTTTTATGACTGTTTTACATACCTGAGGTAATGTGAAAACTCTCATATGTCATCTATTTTCAAAAAATATAGATAAAGATTCCAGTAGTTAGTTACCTTTGTTTTAAAATTCCAAGCAGTAAAATTGGTCCTTTAAAGTAATGTTAAAACAATTCATATCATAGTAGATGCTTTGAGAGATTTGGCTGTAACAGTATCAGTCTTTTGCTTCTTCTTTTTGATGTCTGTCCAGACATTTGTTTCTTTTGTTCTCTTGAGAGAAGGTGACATCCAATCCATATCTTCTGGTAAAGTAATCACATTATTATTTTTAATAAATGATGAGGCTTCCTCTAAGTCATTAAAAGTCATTTCATTGACATACAATATTCTTATCTTAGCTGGATATGCAAGTTGTGCCTTGATGTTATTTTGTTTCAGAAATGTTATCATTGGCCACAATTTTTTCCTTTGTTCCATTATTCTAGATGAATAGTCGTTATCAAATCTTATCAGGCTCTGTTTATATTTTAGAGGAGCCTTCCTCCAAGGAGATCTTAAAATCAGTTCCTTGTCCATGAATGAAAGAAATTTGATAATTATTGACCTAGGAGGAGAGTTTGAGTTAGTGGCAGGTTTCCCAAGAGCTCTGTGTGTCCTTTCAATGCCAAAGGAAAGTCCTTCTTTTAAATTTAAAAAGTCAGGGATCCAGCCTGATAAAAAGGAAATAATATCCTCACCTTCTGTGTTTTCAGGTAATCCAAAAATCCTGATGTTATTTCTCCTCTCCCTATTTTCCAAGTCATCTAACTTTATTAACCAACCAAGTGTTTTGTTTAAGAAGCAATTCTTTCTGTTTCTCCTCTTCCTTAAGTCTGCTTTCTAAGTCATTTAGAGAAATCTCTATTCCTGTTATCCTTGTCTGGTGTTATTATAGCATTTCCTTGAGGGTGTCAGCCTGTTTTTGACTGCTTGTTTTAAGATTTTCTAGGTTTTCTTTAAAATCATCCATCTTCAAAGACAACTCCTGCAGGGTAGATGTCATCTGTTGTAGTTCCTTCTTTAAGACAGCATCCTGGTGAGAATTCCTTGAGTTGCTCATTTTAACAAGTGAATATATCTCCAAGCTTTTTGACAGGAAATTATTTGTAAAACTTCACCAAAGTTTCTAATTATGTAAATTAGTCCTTTATCTATAAGATTTTATACTTTGAAGAAAAAAAATAATATTTTTCCTGTCTTATTTAACTAGTAATATGGAGCTCTAAAATACTGCTGCTTTCAGTTAGCCATTCAGGATCTGCCCCCTTCTTCATCCCTTCTGTTCCCTTCACCAACATGCCCATTGAAATCTGCTCCAATCATCACTCTCTCACCCTTGGATACAGTCACCACCACTTCATCCAACTCACTCTAAAATTTTTCTTTCTCATCCATTGCACACCCAACTTGCGGAGCATATGCACTAACAACATTCATCATTACATCATTGATTTCCAGCTTCATAATCATCACTCTATCTGACACTCTTTTCACCTCCAAAACAGTCTTGGCATACTGTTCCTTCAGGATAACTCCTACCCCATTTCTCCTCCCATCCACATCATGATAGAACAATTTGAACCCGCCTCCAATACACCTGGCCTTACTTCCCTTCCACCTGGTCTCTTGCACACACAATATATCAACCTTCCTTCTGTCCATCATATCAGCTAGCTCTATCCCTATATCAGTCAAACCGCCAACATTCAAAGTTCCTACCCTCACTACCACACTCTTAACCTTTCCCCTCTATTCCTGCATTCGGGCATGCCTTCCCCCCTCTTTTTCTCCTTCTCCTCCTTCAGCCAAGAGTAGCCCAATTTCCGCCAGCACCCCGTTGGCTAACAGTACTGGTGGCGGTTGTTGTTAACTCTGGCCTCAACCGATCCAGTATGTAAATCTGTATTGTTTTCCGCATATCTCATATGGCAAATGTTTTACACTGCGTGCCCTTCCTGACACAACCCTCCCCATTTATCTGGGCTTGGGACTGGCAAGAAGAAATGCACCGGCTTGTGCATCCCTTTTCTTTATGGTCATACCAGTTATAGGCTCATATGGAGGATTCCCTTATTTTAATTGTCAACAGCTCAATGTTTAATTCAGAAAGAAGTTGGTAAATAAGACACCTTTGCTACTGTCCCTAAGTCTTAAACTGTGACATTTCCCAATCAACCTGACAAAAGCCTCAGCTCTTTCATAAATCCTCATGATTAAATCTACCCATTTGTTAGGGAAACCAGATTTCAAAAGTACCCAATATAAGAATCCCCAGCTGAGGCTATCAAAAAATGCTTCTGCATCTTTTCTAATTAGTATTAACATTTTCTTTTTTATTTGTGCACTTTTCTGCAGATTTAGTGTTTTAATTACATTCTCAGAAATTTGCCTCCCTTTAACAAATCCATAATGATTGAAGTTTAATAAATCATGATAGTCTCTAAGACATCCTTTTTTGCTAAAACTGTCATAAGCATTTTATAGTCATAAAGACTGGCTGCAGTAGAGCTATTTTTGGAAACTCAAAGTATTCATAAATGATTATTTCATCTTTTGCTTTCTTCTTCTCCGTATAATTTCCTGTACCATTTTTTTTTTCACTTTTCTAATCCTTTTCAGTGTTTTTTTTTTTTTTTTTACTTTTTTCTCCATTTTCTCTATTCTTTCTATCAGGTCCTCCTTTGTCTACTTCCAGCTCTCTTTTGTTGTCTTAATGTTGCTAGATGATCCTTAAATCTTACTTTTCTCAGTAAGTGAGTTGGGACATTCCAGTGCTTTAGCCTGCTTTCTTTTTGAGGTTTACCTAACTGTAATAGTATTGGTGCATGATCCAAAACAATTATTGGGTGTATCAGGTAATCACTTTATCCCTATGTTTAGTTGATATCTGCTACATCCCTTTTGCCTGATATTAAGTTCCAGTTTCCTCCTATTAATAGCACACTGTACCCCTTTCTAATTTGATATGAACCCCCTCCCCCAAGTATCTCTCAATTCTTTTACCTTGGGAAGTAGATATACATTTACTAATGTTACTCTTTCATGCTCCCTATTATATTTATTACAGAACTACTCTCTATACACCTTTTCTTGATCACACTGAAACTTTTGTCTTTTTTAATAACTGTCACAACTCCTGTCTTTCTTTACCCTCTTGTTTGTGAACTATAGTCAATCATATCACTTTTTTAGTCAATGCTTGTGTTCATTCTGAAATAGATGTGTTTGTTTCCTGCAATATAATTATCTGAGTTGAACATTTATAGAATTACATAATTTTCCCGTTTATTTTATCTTGTTAGGTCATTTACATTTCAAGTTGTAACATGCAGTCTTTCCTTAAAAGTAATTCAGTCATCCTCCATGTATCACTCCACATAGCCTTTTATATAACCCGTTTATCACTGCATTGCTAATTTCACTTTTTCTTAACTTTTTAATTCTGTTTTCTGATGCTTAATGTTTCACACTTTTAATTTTTTCCCTTTAACCTCCCATTATAACAAATACAAAAAGAGTCTAACAACTTAAACAGTTTATAAGCTGTGTACATACTTTTTTCATTTTCTTCTTCTCTGAAAATTGGAGCAGCTACCTATGAACCACTACTTTGGGCAGATCTTCCCATAGCCACATAAATCTGTTCCACTTTTCTTTCATCTCCCTCACTTTGCCCTTCCCAGTCACCCTGTAATGTTCCTTTTTACATTATTCTTTTCTTCCCACTTATGTAGACTGGCACATGTTGTCATCATTGAGGTTTCTCTAAATGACTTGCATTGTATTATATCTCATTAGCATACACTTCCCTTGATTATTCTTTACTGTTTATTTTTATTTTATTTTACATTTGTTGACCGGGCTAGTCTGGCTGGATACATGTCCATTTTCAGCAGAGGCCCGAGGAGAAAAGCTCCACTAAATACTAAGTACATTACAAATAATCATTACTGTTTAGAAATATCAAAAATTAGAAGTCATAACAACACACAGAATGCAAGATACTTTCAAAGAGAAGCAAGTTTACAATAAGCAGTTCATTACATATTAGCAATTATACATAAAATGTACATAGTTTTGTTGAAAAGTTAATTTTTCTTTCCACTTCATTTTTTAAACTATTATCATTAGCCAGTGAGTTTGTTCCCTCTCTTTCTTCTCTGTAAACTATTCCCTATTGGTTACTCACCAAATTATTCCAAAAATAACAAAGGAGAATTTTTAACTAAATTAAAGATAATGGATATTTATAGTCAATTATTCAAACTAGATCACTAACAGTAAAGAAATGTAGGCTTTTAAATATTTAAAATGCAATTTCACAACCCTCCTTACCTTTTCACTATGTACAAAAAAATCCATGCAGTGGAAAGAAAGTTAAAATTTTGAATCATACAATGTGTTACTTTTTTCTTGTTGATCATTAAACTCTTAGTGATTATTAACTATTTTCCTCCATTTACACCCTTACAACTTATAATTACCAAAATAAGGTTAAAGAGGTTGACATTTTACAGTATACTTGCTGCAAGTTCAGTTTCATTAGGTGTTGCAGTTCTTCCATAATGGACATCCTAACCTTCCAAAAAAAGTCTTGTACTACTTTTCACTTTTCCTCCACATTCATTTTGAGCATTGGAAATAGTTTTATTGGCATTCACTCTGTTCTAGGTTTTAGTTGAACCATGGAATTTTCCTTTCTTCTTGGACCTAGGATGGTGCTTTCATCAGCATCACCTCTCAGATCCATGTTCTCAAATAGTGTCTTCTCTGTGTCCAGGAACATCCTACATCTTTCAGAAAAGGAATCTTCATACTAGCAGGGTAGATAATTTTGAACCTCATGGACTTTTCCTACCATAATCTCATCATGGGAAGAAACTTACTTCTTTTCTGACTTGCTGCTTCTAAGTATTCATTATCTAAATAGAAATCTTTGCATCTCACATCATGAACTTCTTCCATTTTGTTCCAAAATGGACAAAATCTTTTATTTCTGGGAAAACATTTGAAACCTTGCCAGAATTGGCCTAGGAATTATTTTACATTGCTTCCCTGAAATAAATGTCCTGTGAACACTTTCAGTTAACATTTCTTCTTCTGATAAGTCAGCCCATAGGGAAATATGTTTACTCATGAAATCCATACAACACAGCCTTCTGTGAAATGTTTGGAAAATTTAGACTCTTTCTACAAGCTCTGTCTTCTAAATCAACAAATGTATGTCTTATTTCCTCATACTGAGTTTCTAGATGTACAGTTCTTTTTCTGTCCTCTGGACTATTGCTTGTTCATCTGATGGTGGGATGTTATTTCTTCTAGTTTTTTTTTTCATTTGAATTTTATGTAGTTCAGTAGTGTACCATTTAATTTCATGACTTCCTCATTCATTTGATCATTTTTTTCCTGAAGGTATATTCAAATATTTTTTCCTTCTTTCCTTCACTAGTTTCACCCACCATGAGTTTTGACCCTGTTGTTGACATATCTGTGTGAATTTAATAGTGCCTGGTAATGTCAGCATATCGTCTGCCAATGGACCCCTCATAGAGAACCACAGTACATGCATTCCTGGTAGTAGCTAGCCAGGTACATATGCTACATACAGTACATACATCATTTGCCTTGCAATGACCATGCTACTTAATGCGTACTTCACTCAACCTGAAGCTGACAGGTACCAACACCACAATGCCTAGGTCTACTTCTTATGTCCATATCACCAGCAAGAGTTGAGATACCCCTAGTGGAGGGACTGAGGCACACTAGAAATAGGCTTGTGTCTACAAATATGTGTTGTGCATTATGCATTATTCTGGACTAAACATTAATGATATCTGTATGCTGCAAAAGTCATCTATCTAATATCCTGCTCTGTTCGCCATCATTTTAGGCCTATCATGAGTGGCCATACTGTTTTGCACCAGCAGCAGTTCAGAAAAACAAACACTACTGTGAATCATGCTGTGACTTTTCTGGGGGTATCTTGCCTATGCTTTCATATGCTGCAGTAAACCAGCTTAGTTTGAGAAGGAAAGGTGCTGATAAAGCAGGCCGAGCAGAAGTTACATAAGGTACTTCAGAGTGTTGCTGAAAACAGCTGCTGTTAGAGTACCAGGTTCACTTTCTGACACTGACAGTGTGATCATGTTGACCTGCATGCTAGTGTGGCCCATGACACCATAAAAATTAGGTTGGACAAGGAGAGGGGAAAAGTGTGTCTGTTGGGGTTATCCACATCACCATCTGAGCTGGTTTCTGTGTCTAGGGAGACACAATAAACTGCTGCTCACCATGCTGAAACCAACACAAATACAGAAAAAGTAGCCATTTACCAGACTATGCCTCATGCAAAGAGACCTAGTACAGTGCACCACACAGGTTCTGTGCATGTAAGATGTGGGAGGTTTGTACTGGCAGGACTCACCCTTTCAGTACCTCTATATGATATAATTGTGGTTGCTTCTGGCAGAATGTTAAAGCTGATCACCTGGCACACATTTATATGGGAACACTGCTACTAATGATATGATGTGACTGTTATATGATTCTAGCAGAATACGTGTGACATAACTCGGAATTGACAAGGCAGAATCTATTGTGTGTACATAACAAGCATCAACAGATATATGTAAAGCCCTAGTAAACATACACGCACACATGCACGCACACACACACACACACACACACACACACACACACACACACACACACACACACACACACACACACACACACACATGGTGACAGGATGTTATACTGTAGCAGACATAGAAATTGATGGCATCCATGGGTGCACTGTCCTTCAATCAGTGGGCAGCTGCCCAGGTGTCTCATTACCTGTGACAATAATGCAGCCTTACAGAGGCATCTGCCCCATCAGTTCCAGCTTGCAAGTACCCTATGGTAAGATGCTGTACGTAAGCATTACATGCCTCCACATGATTTATCTTTCACCATGGCAGTAGTAGACACAATGTACCATGATGCAGATTTGTGATTTCTGTGCATACCATGCATGATGTGTAGATTTACATCTGTTGGGTTATATTTTGCACATATGATGATTAATGGGTGTTTAACAACTGTTTTACAGGATCCCGGACTGAGGCACAGCTAATATGGTACATGTACTACACAGTTTATGTTAGAATCTTGTCATAAAAGTGGTATATTACTTTACTGTTTGCACTGATGCACACATCAGGATACTCTAAGTTTACACATAATATTATCTACTAATAAAGTTGTTTTGAAAGTTAGTCAGTGTAACTATAGTTTACCAAGTTATGTTGTATACAAACAGACACTGGTAGAATGTTGCAACATTCATTTAAAAGGTATCATATCACCAATGAGTACTTCTGTTTTGGCAATGGACAACATGATACTTCTTTATAAATCCGAAAAATGTTGTGATATTGGGAGACACAAATTATGCCACTCCTTAACACACAACAAGATGGGTTAAAGAGAGGAAAAAAAGAAGAAACTGCTTTACAAAGGAGTGACATGGAATTAAGACTTTGTTCAGACATGAAGCCACCATTATTAAATATACAGCTAAAGGGTATGAAGAAAACATTATTACAGATTCTTGGTATAAAAGAAATACTAGAAGATGCGAAATAGTCTTACAGACTAAAGAAAGAGGAAGTCAGCTGATTTATCATCTGATTTCTCCCTTTTTTAATTTCTCCAAATCTTTTGGGTTTCTAATAACATGACAGGAATGGAACCCATTCCTAAGTCTAAGTACAATTAAAATTAATGAAATTAGAATTGTTTCACTCTTTGGTGTCAGACAAGAAGTGCTATTTGCAGCACTCGCAATGTGCCCAGTAATGACTCCTTCTGCAATTCGTATGGAGTTACAGTGGATATAAAATGTGTACACACCCCTGTTTAAAATGCCAGGTTTTGTGATATTAAAAAAATGAAACCATAATAAACCATTTCAAAACTTGTCCCACCTTTAATGTGACCTATAACCTGTACAATTCAATTGAAAAACAAACAAATCTCTTAGGGGAAGAAATAAAAAAATGTACAATAAGCTGGTTGCACAAGTGCCCACACCCTTAAACTAATACTTTGTTTGTTGAAGCAACTTTTGATTTAATTACAGCATTCAGTCTTCTTGGGTAGGAGTCTATCCATATGGCACATCTTGACTTGGCAATATTTTCCCACTCTTCCTTGCAAAAGCTCTCCAAATATGTCAGATTGCGAGGGCATCTCTTGTGCACAGCCCACTTCAGGTCACCCCACAGATTTTCTATTGGATTTAGGTCTGGGTTCTGGTTGGGCCATTACAAAACTTTAATTTTCTTCTGGTGAAGCCATTCTTTTGTTGATTTGGATGTATGACTGTGGTCATTGTCGTGTGAAAGGTGAAATTCCTCTTCATCTTCAGCTTTCTAGCAGATGCTTGAAGGTTTTGGGCCTTAAGTGGCTGGTATTTGGAACTGTTCATAATTCCCTCCACCTTGACTAAAGCCCCAGTTCCAGCTGAAGAAAAGCAACCCCAAAGCATGATACTGCCACCACCATGCTTCACCGTGGGGCTGGTATTCTTTTGGTGATGCAAAGTATTGTTTTTGTGCTAAATGTACCTTTTGTAATTGTGGCCAGAAAGTTCAACCTTGGTCTCATCAGACCATAACACATTTTCCCACATGCTTTTGGAAGACTTGATGTATTGTTTTCAAATTTTAGCTGGGCCTGGATGTTTTTCTGTGTAAGAAAAGGCTTCTGTCTTGTAACCCTACTCCATAGCTTAGACATATGGAGAATATGGGAGATTGTTGTCACATGTAGTACATGACCAGTACTTGCCAGAAAGTCCTGCAGCTCCTTTAGTGTTGCTGTAGGTCTCTTGGCAGCCTCCCTGATCAGTTTTAATCTTGTCTTTTCATCAATTTTGGAGGGACATCCAGTTCTTTGCAATGCCATTGTTGTCCCATATTTTCTCCACTGTTTAATGACTGTCTTCACTGTGTTTCATGGTATATCCAATGCTGTGGAAATTTTTTGTACCCTTCTCCTGATACCTTTCTACAATGAGATCTCTTTGATGCTTTGTAAGCTCTCTGCAACCCATGGCTTTTGCTGTAGCAGGCAACTGAGTAAATGTCAGGAAAATCTACTAGAACAGATTAACTTAATCTGGGGTTAATCAGAGTTTCTTTAATTGATTTCAGGTGTGTACCCAAGATGACTGAATGTTGTAATTAAATCAAAAGGTGCTTCAGCAAAGTATTAGTTTAAGGGTGTGCATGTTTATGCAACCAGCTTATTGTACGTTTTTTATTTTTTATTTTTTTCCCCTAACAGATTTGTTTGTTTTTCAATTGAATTATGCAGGTTATAGTTCACATTAAAGGTGGGAAAACTTTTGAAATGATTTATTGTGGTCTAATTTTTTTATATCACAAAAACCTGGCATTTTAACAGGGGTGTGTACACTTTTTATTATAACTGTGTATGTATTGGCAACATATCTAAATAAGTTTGTAGATTCTTTTTTATAAGACCCATTACTCCTACTATTATTAGCACTGTCTGGGTATATTTCTTCCAAACTGCTCTCATTTCTGCCTGCATATCCTGATATTTTATGGCTTTGTGTCTCGCTGTACACCAGACACTGTAGTCACTGGGTGCAGTGATTTCAATATAAATACGTTTGTAGATTCTTTTTTATAAGACCCATTACTCCTACTATTATTAGCACTGTCTGGGTATATTTCTTCCAAACTGCTCTCATTTCTGCCTGCATATCCTGATATTTTATGGCTTTGTGTCTCGCTGTACACCAGACACTGTAGTCACTGGGTGCAGTGATTTCAATGATCAATGCTACTTTTGTCTTCTTTTCATGGACCACTATATCTGTTTTTCTAGCATCTATCTTTTGAACTGTTGGTAATTGACAAATCCATGTAATGTTAACTTCATAATTTTTTATGATGCTTTGTGGCTCACGTTTCCAGTGTTTTTCAGCCACTTCAGTACCATAATGTTTGCACAATCCCTAGTGCAACAATCTTGCCACATTATTATGCTTTTCATTATACAGTCCTTCTGCCATTATTATGTCACAACCAGCAACAAGGTGTGCTACTGCTTCCATTTCTGTTTTACAAAACCTACATTTGCCTGTTTCTTCCACATGTTCTGTTCAATTGACTTTATAAACCAATGAGTATGCAGCCCACTATCTTGGAATGCCAATATTAACCTTTTATCTCTTTGTTTGAATTTGCCTCTCCTTAACCATTCATGCATTCGTTCCTGATCAACATGAAGTTCTTCCAGAAGTTTTCTATACTTGCAACTATATTTATGCATTTTCCACATTTCTTGTCTTCTCATCTGGCCCTTCACCATATATTCTTTCTTTTGTTTTTTGGCACATTCAGTTGCTGCCTGATTTTTATCTACTCTTGGTTTGATTTCCATTCCTGCTTGATGCCAATATTCTTCTGCTAGATTAAGCAGAAAAGTCATTTTAGATTTATTCTCCTCATGTTTCAAAATTTTTACTACATTTGGGTCTTTTGAGGTCAGCAGATATGTGTGGAGTCCCACGACTGCAGATCTATACATGTAATCAATTTCAAGGAGGCCCATCCCTCCTTCGGAATGGGGAATATATACTCTTGGTATGCACTAATTTTTATAAATCATTTGGTGAGCATGAAGCATCCCTCTTGTTTTCCTATCTAATCTATCCAACACATTTTGGGGCCAGTCAATCACTCCAAAACTGTAAGTTAGGACAGGAAGAGCAAATTGGTTTATAGGATGGGTTTTGCTCCTGGATATCAATACTGTTTTCAGGATTAATTTAAGTCTTCTAAAGTATTCCTTACTAAATTTTATTTGTATTTGTTCATGTTTTATTGTTGATCCTTCATCAATTCCCAAATATTTAAACATTCCTCCTTGCTCAAGTTTTTATATCGCATTCTTGTCAAACTGTGATTATCCTGGTGCTGCAGTTTTATCAAGACCAAATTACATTCTTATATCGTCTGAAAAAATGTTGACAACTTGCAGTTGTGCTTTCAGATACTCATCTGATGAGCTATACAGTTTTAAATCATCGGCAACGAAAACATGAGAAGTCTTTACACTTTGTTGTTTTCTAGGAGCCAAATTGTAGCCATGACCTAAGCTGTTAAGTAGACAGTTTAATGGGTTAAGGTCAAGGCAGAATAGCAGCAATGACAAAGAGTCATCCTGAAATATCCTTTGAATTTTTATCCCTGGGATAATAATTTGTCCTTTATCATGGCTTAATTGCAAAGCGGTCTGCCACTGTTTCATGGTCACTGTAATGTAGTCAATCAGTGTAGGGTATATTTAATACATTTTTAAGCACTCTTTTATCCATGAATGTGGGATTCATCTGACTGCATGGAAAATGCAATGCTATTGAAGGATGCAGGGATTTTTTCACTGTGACTAAATTTATAGGTTCATAATATTATGATCTTCCTAAAACCTAAAATTCATAAAAAATATTCAAACTGTCAGCTCAACCTCCTGCTTTGGTCAAAGCCAGTTTATCTGCAGGGACATAGGTTCATAGGTAAATGTTTAATAAAATGCAAAATAATTACACACAAGGACTAGTTTGTGGTAACATTTTTAGATTTGTCTCACTTTGGATATTAATAATCTAATTATGAGTATTTTACATGGGGTCAAAAATATTTTAGATATGTTTTATCTGTAAAGACTGATTTGAATATAGAGGATTGTGATCAGTTCGCTGATGATAACCCGCTTATTATGTGTTCGACACATGGATCCAATAAATTGATATCCATGTCTAGAACACATAATAAGGGGTTATGATTGGTGAGACTATCACAATTATTTCTAGTGTATGGAGCTTTATTTGCTCCATGTACTACTAGTCAAAGGGAAAAATCATTTATTGTTTTCCTGGCTATCAAACCCATAGAAGACATAGTGAGTGCTTTCAGAGAGGTTAATGCAGTTCTATACATTTACACTTACCGCCATACCTCTCAACTGTCTAGATTTTCATAGGACAAGCAGATTATTACTTCACATTTTTGGCCTGTTTCTAATAAAATATGTGGTTTTTGGACAAACCACTGAGGCTTGAAGTCACTAAATAATGACATACAGTTGAGTTTCAGCAATCACATTCTTCAGATTATGCAGGCAAATGAACATGATGTTAATTTTAGCGACTATTAAGTTTTTTTTTACACGAAGTTAGGGACATGTTGAGAGTACAAATGTTTTGTTCTGCCACTGTCATTTGCTAGTCACTACAAGCAGACTTTACTGCTTACCATGGGACCCAACCATAACAACATAAGCAGGGGGTGCTTAACATTTGTTAAGGCTGAATTGTGCACCATTCTGGCACTTAACTGGTTTATCTTTTTCCGAATATCAGAGTTAATAAGTGCACTTGTGCACCATTCTGGCGCTTAACTGGTTTATCTTTTTCCAACTATCAGAGCTAATCAGCGTACTCCATGCACTACAATTTTATCAACATTTTGAATAACTTTAACAGTTTTAGTTCAGGATCTATTTTTATGTGTAATTAACACTATCAAAAGCTGGGTGATTGTATATTCTTTTATTCATAATTATGCATATCTTACTGTCTGAGATACTGAAAATAAATTTGCAAACAATAATACTTTTCTTCTACATGCTGAGTTTTATCAGTATTTGACTGATAATGTATGTTCTGTGTCAGTAGAAGACAACAGTTTCTCAGTAGTATTAATGAATTATTTGCAATCCATTACACACAATTACTTAGAATCTGTTATACAACCATCACTCTGATTTAGGTATCAGGGTAGTTATTTCATCATGAAATCTATTTAGCGGTGGTAGAATGATTTTACCACTACAATAATCTCTGTCAACTAACTAGCAAAACCAACTGAACTTAACGTCATTACATGATCATCACCAGATTTGCAATTATGCTTATTAAAAATGTATCTACATTGCAGAGATACATAAACTTCATAAGCCAGCTTGAAAACACATTTTTCAACCCAAAAATTACTAACACAAATAAATAAATAAGAATGAAAAATACTAAAAGTCTAGCATCTCATTTTATTGTAGAGAAAACTGGGTGAATGAGTACCACCATACAATGGGTTGTTTAAAAAAGATGAGCCAATACAAATCTTGTTTTTTTCCATGACTCCACTGTATAAGGGCCACAAATTGCCTGACTTTTTTTTTTTATATTTTTGGCCCTGATGCAGCTGACCATCAGCTGCATTAGTACCTTACCTCAATCATTGATTCCGAGAATTTCCTGACCACAGTTCTCAGACATGATCCAATATTTATCCTGCAGTCAGAAAGGAGAATGAAGGATCCAACTGCAATACTGCATTTGTTTTTGTAGGGATTTGCTGTTATGTCTTAGCCATGGTTGTTGTTGTATCTTTCGGCTTTTCCCGGTTAGGGGTCGCCACAGTGGAACTCTGGTCCGCTAATGATTGGCAGTTGATTTTTACATACCGAGTTGCCAGCCTTGATGTACAACCTTCAACGAAGGTATGCCTGTTCACGTATGTCTCCACACAGAAGACGCTTTAGCTGAAAATCGAACAGGACAATGTCTTATTGTGAGGCGACAAAGCTACCGCAGCACCACCACCACATATGATGTGCAATTACATAAAGCCATTAAGCTGGAGAATGTCTGTCATTGCATGCCCCACTATTGTGTTAAACCAGAATAAATACCCTCACTCTCACCATGGACATCTTTCATTGGTGCTGAAAACCCCTCCACTCTCCCTGGGATAGGCAAGCCAGCAAAATACTGCTTCATCTCCCATCCTCTATAAATGTTGACTTATTATGAGGTGATTTCTCCACCTGGAGAGAGTTCAGTAAATGATTTATGATAAATTCCCACCTTTTTTATCAGACTGTGATTTTTGCTATGATTAATCATAATGAGAAGGAAAGTGTATGTGTGTGTGTGTGTGTGTGTGTGTGTGTGTGTGTGTGTGTGTGTGTGTGTTGAAATGGGGCAGGGAAGCAACACTCCCAAAGAAGCACAATTAAATGAATTCTCAGTTGAGTGTTAAACAAAGTCAGTATGTTCCTTTCTTTGCCACATCCAAAGGCAGAAGCTATGCACCATAAGCAAAGTAAGTGGAATAATTCTTAAATGAAGTTTAAAGAAATTGCATGGTATGACAACAGTCGTAGAATGGTAATGCTGTTAAGTGCTTTATCAAAGAGATATAAACCTGATGAAAGAAGTACACAATAAATTGCTGGAAGATTGTTTACCAAAGTAGTACATAGTGAATAAACTATGCTACTTAAAGGACTGCATTGAGAAAACTGCTGTTGCAGTATGAAGCACATGCTTAAGAACACCGATAAAAGACATTTAAAAGCTGAATTAGTACTGTATTGAAAAGTGTCTCACTGCATTTTAAATAAATAAATGGCACAGATTAAATGTAGAGGATTATTAACATTAAATTAACTGTGACTTGGGAATATCTGTGAAAACTGCCCTAGTAAATTCGTAGGGTGAAGAGGTGATATATCTAAAAGAATGCTTTGCTAGTAAATGCAAAGTGTGGAAAAGTACTGTGCTTACAAAAAAGTGAAGCAGTAGCTAATTTAAAAGTGACAGAAAAACTTTGTGGCAGTACAATGTCTGTGTTCACAAAAGCAATACTGTATTGAAGAGAACTGTCTTACTGGCTTTCAATGAATGTGAGTTAGGTGGTTTTAATGTGTACAAGTAAGATTTCTTGTGGAACAATATTGCATGGCTTCTATGAAAAATAAGTCAGACAATTCTGAAGTGTGCACAATGGGAAATAGTGACTACGCTGCCTGATTTAACTGCTGTCTAAGTAATATGTGTGGTAAACTGCTATAAGTTCCATGGTCTGATACGTTTGAAACAATTTAAACATACAGAAACAAATCCATGAACACTACTGCATTGCACTGTTTGTTCTGTGACTATGAATGAAGTTCTGCTAGGGAAGTTTTGTAGCATGCAAAGGAACTTTTTTACTGGAAAAAGGACCCCAAAGCCAGTGGAACATTTTGCTATGAAAGAAAAGTTTGTTGTTGGAAAGAAAGAACCCAAATGTTTCTTGACCTTTGCTCTGAAAAAGAAAGATCGAGTTATTGGTTGTTCAATACAAAGTTGACAACTCTATAATGAAATCTTAGCAAGCTGCTGAAGTAAATTCAAAAATGAGTGTCTTGCAACAGTGAAAAATGAATACTGCTTAACTTAACCAGCTGTTTCTTATATTTATGACTTGGCTTGTCCTTTGTTTAAAGCTGGGGAAGATTCTGATCTACTATGTCTTACTGAAAAGAACTGTATCACTTTTGAAACACATTGTTTTTGATAAAAACTGCTGTGTGTATAATTCTTCTTGTTGAGAAATAAAAAGTAATGAAGCATGCAGTGTGTAGAAAGCACTGATGATTGGTGGAATTGTACACAGCACTGTTTGAGGCAGAGTATACAGCACAGAATTGTACTAGCTGATGTCTGTGGAAAAGTATATCATTTTATACAGCACTAAATCTTACCACGTGCTGCCAATGGCAAAGTCTGTCATTTCATACAGTAATGAATTATACTAAGTGCTGCATATAAGTGCAGGAGACATACAAGCAAAAATGCAAGTCTTCTAGAGTGATGAATTGTTAATACTGAAGGACTGATGTATCCACAAGAATGTTTACCATATACAGGGACTTGCTCCAGCAATAAAAGTATGAGTTCATGGCAATTAAAGGCTAACCTGGAAAAGGTAACTCTTTTCAGGTGTTATACCAAATAACTGCAACAAAACTGGTGCATAACAAAGTGGCTTTACCAAAACACTGGTGTAACTTTGTGAAACTAAAATCAATGAAGGGTACTATGTTTAGAAGTAACCCCCCCCCCCCCCCACACACACACATGGAAAAGAGAGGTTACTTTAAAGTGGAGCAAGAAGTAGGTATTGCTTTAAAAATAAAACTCTCTGACAGAGAACAGGGGGTTCATTGGTGTGTAAAACAAGAAAAAGATATTTATTCTGAAAATAAACTCTACGAGAGTGAAAGGGGTCCATTGCCATGTAAAGTAATAAGAAAGAAAATTGTAAGCATACTTTATAAAACTGGTTGCAAGTTGCCAGCGCTGAAAAATTAAAGATAATGAGGCAACAAGTAAAACAATACCTGTGCTGTTATCATGGAAGGTGAACAAGTAGTAAGTTCTGCTGAAATATAGCAATATGGCTAATTAAAAAAAAGTGATGTTGGCCACATAAGTCTGGTCACAAAGAATGCAGGTTAGAATAGAATAATTTTTTTTTTGCATTGGTATGTCTCTGATAGGTAAGAGCAAACAAGTATTTTGCAATCCAGTGTTGCTGCTATTGAAAGTGAAAGCTTATTAGAAATTGAAGAGAGGCCAATGAGCAGAACTTTAGTTTCAAATTAGATGATCTTATTAAGAAACCAGAACTTGTAGAAAAGATAATACATGTCATTACAGAAACTCTGGTTATGCAGCAAATGGGTAATGGAAAATGCAAAAAAGCAAATGAGCTATACTCTCAATGCTGTGTAGCTCTGCTAGAGAAATTCAGCACAATAAGTGAGAGTATAAGTGTTAATGCAGCCAGAGAGTGCTGCCGAAGTAGAAAGTTCTCACAGCAATGGTAGAAATGATTGTGTCTGAGGGGAGATTTTTACAAGGCTGTTGACTGAACTTGTCCATTAAAAGACATGTAAAAGTAAGACAGACAAAAGATGTCTAACTTGTTCTAAAGACTGCCCTAATTTTCTGTACAAGCGGGAACAATGAAATTAAAAAAGTAAGCTTGAAAGTGCTTAGTGAAACAATATAAATATTAAAAAGACAAAGAACAAAGCAACCTGGTATTGGAACTTGAAAGATAAAAGAAAAGTCAGGCTCAGTTCCAAGCAGACATTGTGCATTTACCACATTAAAAGGAAAGACTGTGGCTACAAGAGATTAACACCATCCTAAAAGTAAACTATCATAATGTGCAAGCTAAAAAGAACTCACTAAAGACACAACTCCAAGAGGATAAAAGCCAACATAGGAACTATACACAGACTTGTGGTTACAACATGAAAGTAATAAAGACTCCATTGGTATACCATAGGACTAAGCGATGGCCCTGTCCTATATGAAATATCGCTTTCAGGCCAACACCTCTGGCCTAAGGTTATCAAAGTTTGCAGATGACTTTAAACTGGGTGCTGTTATGCTATCTTCCACCGATTTATAATTGCTCCACCATAGGTTGGACCATGTTAACCGTTGGTGTAAGGGCAAAGGTCTCAAATTAAATATGAAAAACTGTATAATTTGATAAGCAGAACATTTTCACATAACATATAGTTGACACACCCCTGCAATCAGACACTGTCATAAGGGATTTTGGCACTCGTTGATAATCCTCATTGTCTGACCATCATGTCTCTGCAGTAGTTCAGAAAGCCTTCTGCGTGGCTCATTTAATTTCCATACACATCTCCACCAGATCCAAAGAAGTCTTAACTCCCTTTCACTTGCATCTCATCAGACCCATTATTGAATATAATGCCTCTTTTGGCATGTATTTATCCAAGCATATCACTTCAGCTGAAAGACTTCAGAGATTGTTAACTAAAAGATCAGTGGCTCCAAAACATTTAGTTATCAGATCAGACTGGCAGCATTCTCTCTGCACTCAGTATATTATAGACTCCTCCATGGAGATGTATATCTAGCCTTCTGAATCATGAAAGAGCCAGTCCACTGTGACATCCATTCCTTTGCAGACAAAATGGTAGTTAAAATACTCAGATAAAGGAAATAAACTTTCACCAACAGATAAATAAGACCCAGTAGTGTAATAGACTCATATTGCAACATATCCCTCATCTCTGGGATAATCTTGTACTACATGGCAGAGTAGCACCCTTGCGACCTTCAGCGTAAACCTAGAAATCTGGATGGGCAGCATCAAAGTATACCTTAGTCTATCTTGTATTGCCTACATTGAGGTTAGAGGAAACTTCTTAATAGTATTTTCTGGCTATTCATGTAATGGCCTGCAAACTGATTGTCTATTATTTACCTGATGAGACTATGATAGTGGAGGTACACCAGAAGTGTAGTGCTTTGACCAATGTGATATCTCAGAGGCATAGACCCAAGGAAGTGAGGACTATGGGTGAATAGAGGCAGCTGTGGTCCTATACTTGCCATCAGGTTGGATCATGGAGTCTGTGGGCCACCCAAAGTGAGATATATCTGGTCAATGATGCTTATCCTCACAGATCTGATCTAAAGGTTACATGCAATATACTGTCTCCTAGCAACTGTCATAAGTTAGGTGGGGCTGTAGTGTTGAGGAAGTCTGGGTAGAAGATTCACACAAGGCCATAACTCCATGTCTATAAAAAGAGAAGGACAAAGAGAGAGAGAGAGAGAGAGGAAGAAAGTAGACTATCGAAAGAGGGAGAATTTTGCTGAGGGAGACAATTACCTCTGTGTGTGTTTCATATGAAGGCAAGGGAATTGTCTTGAGAAGACATTATCCTCTCAGCATAGAGAAATAACTGCCTGGAGAAAGTGCTTCCATTGTGGCAGAAATGGAGTGCTGCTTTGGGAGACATTTTTCTAATTATAACTAAGGGAGACTCAATGAAATTTCTGTGCTTCTCTTTTGGAGGAATGACTGAAAGTGGAAACCTGTAAGACTTATGAGCTTTGTACCCTAATACAGTTATTTTTCATTTGGTTTTGCATTATCAGTGTAAACAAACACTAAGTGTAAAGTGCACAGACTTTTAAGACAGTGTATGAACATTGGCTCTTGATGATTGTTACTGTTAAGTGACACACCAACCTCATATTCAATAATGGAAACAAATGTGGATAGATGTATATTCATAAACAACATTAGTCTTATTTTAATTAAAAATATATCTCAACAAATGTCCTGATTAACTGAGACTGGATTTTTTCCCAAATTCAACTTCATGTTTATTTAAGTGCTTATCAGCTAAGCATTGTACACATAATGAATAACAAATACATGTCAGTAGGGGAAATGAGTAGAATTATACAGGAAGATAAATAAATTAAAAAATAAGATTAAATGTAAAGATGCAGGTAAGTGCACTACAATCATGAGCCCATTTAAAGAATATTTAAAAAACTGCAATAGAAAAAATGGAATTCCATACAGTACAAACAGTCCAAAAGCAAATTCTTTGATCATGCAACAAATAAAATCATGTATCAGGCTGCATCTATCATCAGCAAATTGTTTCTGGAGTGACCACCACGGGTCCATATGACTTGGTCGACTGTTCATTTGGTCGACTGTTTATTTGGTCGACAGTTCATTTGATCGACAAGCATTTGCCCCCTACCCCAATGTTGTGCAACCCTGGAGTTGATATATATAGTTGGGGGGGTGTGGGGGGCACAGCCCCCCACATTGGGGGGTGTGGGGGGCAAAGCCCCCCACCTAAAATGCTTGTCGATGAAATGAACTGTTGACCAAATAAACAGTCGACCAAGTCATATGGACCCACCACCACAACCCTTTCCAAATTAAAATCCCCTCCAGGGTTAAAGAAATTAATATGACTTCTCTTAAATTAGCCTTATGTATGTGTGCCTATTTGTATACATACATTTTTGTTAGTATTGTTAGGTATACTAAATAGGATCTTTGTAAATTAATGTTATTTTGTAAAATTTTTATTTTGGCTTGATTAAGCCATTTTGGACTAGAATTATTGAACAAATGAGACATAGCAAATAAATAAGAATGAAGTGCTTTCTCATTTTATATTACTAGGAGCATTCTTTTATATTTCAGGTGTTTTGCAGAATATTTGGATTAGATGGTCATGTGAAAAGTATCAGAATGTGACTAGAGAAGAGAAAGCTGCAAAAGAGGCTAGTAGATAGGATGTTGCTGGAAAAGGAAAGGCAGAGAAAAGTCCAGGACAGGAGATACAGGAAGAGGTTGTCAAAGGAGTAGAAGGAAGTGGGATATTGGGAAAAATTGGGAGGTGCAACTATGAAAGACTATAAGAAGAAGGAAAGCAATGTAGGATGTCAAGTGCAGAGAGCAGAGAAGTGAGGAAGATGGAGACAGCCAGAGTTGATAATGCAGCAGCCTACACCACATGGTGTAGGAGAGAATTAGACAAGGAGGGGCTCTGATGAGAGGACAGAATGTCTAGTAAAAGTTGAGGAGAAATGGAAAAGGATGAGGCACAGCAAAGGGATGGAGACACTAAACACAGACAAGAATGTTGGGATGTGGAATGAGTGGAGTGAAGGTTGTAAAGAGGAAGAGTAATTGTATGGTGCAGGAAGTGAAGGAGATGAAAGTCATTGTGAATGTGGGGACAGAGAAGAGTGTTTTGTTATGTGAGGACAAGAGAGCTCAGGTTATAGTGAAAATAGCCTCAGGGCTTAGACACGGCATGGCATGGGGGAAAGTGACTAAAATAAGCACCAGGGAGGAAGGATGGATGCCTCTTGTGGTGTTTATAGTACCAATGACCTGCCAATGGGGACAGTACAAATAAAGACCAACAGGGAGAAGTAAGTGGCAGAGAGATGCCAGGCTAGGGGGGTCTCAGATAGGCTTTTCAGAAATGTCACCTGAGGTAGCAGTCAGCATGCTGAAGAAGAAGTTGACCTGGACGTGGAAAGGCTGGCAGTGGCAAGGTGACAAGGGGGATGGGCTTGAGACTTGTAGGAAATGAGATGTAACCTGACACAAAGACCAGCAATACCTCAATGACAGGCTCCATCTTACCCCGGAAGGGATATTAACACTTAGAGTTGGGCTGGAAAGGGCTAACTTGGCAGTTATACCTTAAACTAAGTTGGAAAGTGGAAGGATATGTCACAGAAACAGGATACAGAAGTACAAAAGATAAAAGGCATAGCAGAGGAACAGTTATGAGTAACTGCACACATAGCTGACTAGTATTAGTGCAGTAGCAGTGGCTGATGTCATGTTGGAAGGAAGGTGGGTAGACATTGGTAGTATCACAACAGTGACAATAGGGGGTGGGATATAGTGGTGGCTGAGCAGAGCTGTTCCTGAATGACAGAAAAGTGAGGGATGTGGGTGAAGTAGTGCTCTGCATAAAGGAGGTAATCAAATGTGAAACAAAGGACACCACCCATGTACAGGACAAGGGATTGGGCAGGGTCAGAAGATATGGTAGGAGACCCTGTAATTAAGTTAGAGGAAGAGGGGGTGCTGATGGAATGACTAGTATATCAAACCCCACAGAAACCAAGAAAGGAGGCTGGGAGACTAGAGAACAAAATATAAGAATAGAGTAGGAGCAAATCTGTTGTAATCTTGGGGTCTGAATCTACTAAGAGCAGATTTGGAGATTTTGAACTCCGAGTTAGAGGAGGAGTATGAAATGAGTGAGGTCTTGGGCCATGATGGGATCAACTAATTGCTGTGGTGTGGAAGTCAGTGATGTGCAGATGAAGACATCATTAGCTAACAGTGCTTATACCACTGTATGGTTTAGAATGAGGAAAGTATAAGAAGACAAATACAACAATGTGAGATTTTAGAGGCATGGATTATGTTGTGTTGAGGTGAGGGTGAAACATGAATTAGATGTTTGGGCCAAACTGAGGGAGTAAACAACTAATAGTAATGGGTTAAAAATGAAGTACTCAGGGTTATGGACAAGAGTTTGAAGAATATGCAAACAGAAAACTCCAATGTAGCTACATAGGGATTTGGGGCAAGCAATTAGGGCATACAAAGGTGGAAAGCAGAGTTGGGACAATAAAAGGGAGGATAGTACCAAGAGGTAAGCAGAAGTATAGCAAAAGAGGTGAGAGTGGCAAAGGCACATGATAGAAGGGGGTCAACAGTGGAAACAAAGTATTTTCAGGTATAGTGCAGGAAGGAGGAAGGGAAGGAGGGACATATCTGGCCAGGTTAACCAAAGATGGCTTGGAGATTCCGAGTCTATATTAGAACATTGAAGTTTCAGAACTTCGAATGTTCTAATATCGAACCCTATTCAGTGAAAGCTGAAAACATCGAACATACAGAACAGCAAATTTTTTCCTAGGGAAAACATTCACTGTTCCAAAACACATACACACAACACAAGCACACCAAACAAACAGCAATCCACACACATACACCTAAAATCTTACACCTAACCCTACACTAAACTATACACACACCACTAACTATCCACTTACCTTAACCCAAACCCTAACCCCAAGGTCCGTCACTATCGCACACTCACCTCACCCGCGCCCTAACCCTAACTCACCTACCCCACACATACCCTCATGTCCACACAATTGCACACTTACCAGACAAGCGCCCTAACCCTAACTCACCTAACCCGCCCTAACCCTCACGTCCATACAATTGCACACATACCTAACCCGCGCCCTAACCCTAACTCACCTAACCCGCCCTAACCCTCATGTCCACACAATCGCACACATACCTAACCTGCACCCTAACCCTAACTACCCTAACCTACACTCAATGACACACTTACCTGAACCCGACCCGTAACTTTCCACCACAGTGCTGAAAATACAGAAACAACAGAGACGGACAACCAAATTCTTTCCCTAGGAAAAAATTCAGTTTTCTGTTGCTACGTTATTTTCAACTTTCGCTGAATAGGGTTTGATATTAGAACATTCAAAGTTCTGAAACTTCGATGTTCTAATATAGACCTGAGATTCTTACCAAAGTGAGGGGAGAATGCCATGCAGGGGGTGAAGTAGGGCAGTGTGGGTAGAGTAGTGTACAGACACCAGGATAGTTAGGGAGGAAGTGAAGAAGGAAATGACTACACTAAGGAAGGGTGAAACAGAAGGCCCAGATGGGCTGTCATTCAGTTTTCCCAAGAATCTGCCCCTTGTTTTGGCTTATTACATACCAGATCTCCAACAGATTACTAAGTAGTGCAGACATGCATGAGGATTGAAAGTTAGCAAGTGTGTGTGTTTTTTTTATTTATTTCACATTTGTTAACTAGGTGAGTGCAATGACCCAAGGACTATTTTTAGGCACGACCTAGGCCATTACGGCATAGATAGACCAGTTATATACTTAACACAAGACAGTGTACTTATACAATTATATATGCAACAAGCCTGATTATATACAACAAATACAATATTTATATAATGAAAACAAGCAGGAAAGAAAAGTCTTAGGTTTTGCCAGGTACAGTAGCTGGAAAGATTCATTTCCCTTTATGGTTTTACTATCACCAACTTGAAACTGATCCCATGTTCATCTAGATGAAAGAATATATAAAAGCATATCTTGCAGAGGGAAGTCCCCTTGCATGCTCCTCACCCCCTTTCTTAACTATACTAAACTCCATGGTTACACACATGTTGAGATAAGTGAAAATCTCCATATTCCTTGAATTATTCCTCTTACACAAAGAGACATTGCAACATCAGTGATTGCCTGTGGAGAGAAGCTGAAACCTCATTCAGTTTACATTTCATAAAGGGTAGAGAAGTCACCTTTGTACAAGGGTGGAAGCAGGAGAAATTCAGAAAACCAAAGGACTAGCAGCCTAACAACAGTTTAAGGGAAAGCCTTAAAGAGGATCCTGAGGGAAAACTGGTTGTTTTCCAAGAGGATTACAAGCTCTGGGACATCAGTCAACTGTATTCATGAAAATAACTGTTGCAGTTAAACCTGTTTCATCTTTTTGATTGCTTTACAGGAGAATGTGACAAGAGAGTACTGGTGGATGTGGTCAGTCTGGACCTCACCACAGTATCTGACTTGGTCCTGCAATGGAAGAGTTGGGGGTAGGATCAATACTAGTGACCTGGACTATAACATGGTTAAAGTGTAGGACACTGAGGTCTGAGATGACATCAGGAATAACAAAAGTAACTACTGGAGAACCACAGGATCAGTACTTACCAGTGTGTTTATTTTAGATGCACATAAGGGAACAAAAAATAGGATCAACTTATTCACCAGTGACATAAAGATAAGTTGAGCAGTCGATCATGGAACGGACTAAGGAAGGACGAATTTCAAAAGGCTGACTAAACAAGTAGAAGGATTTGCTGTTACCTTCCACTGTAGATAAATGCAGATTTTGTTTCTTGAGCTACAACTACTCTGGTGTGAAGAATCATTTTGGGGGGGGGGGGGGTGTAGTGAAACTGATAGCAACAAACAGGAAATGGACCCAGCAGTGTTGATCACAGTAAGTTGTACCATCAAGAATAGAGTGGTGTGGTTTGTTTTCATTTATATAAATGTATGATCGTATGCTGTAAGTGATGGTTTAATAAAGATGTTTCTTGTTTAAAAAGCAAAAAAAGACAGGAATTTAATAATGTATGTACTGTTGCTTAGGTTATATGATATATAGCAAAATGTGAACTTGTTAATACAGTTTGATTACTTTTATATAAATGTAAATTTGCCTGTGTCACAAATGATAATTCAATAAGGGTGTTTAAAAAAAGAATAGAGTGAGACAACAGAGTCAGCAGTAAAATGAATGCTTGGATGTTGCCTCAGGAGGCTATAAACAATGAGGTAATGTTCTCACTCTGTACGAGATCCTGTCTGGACAGGCCACATCTTGAGAATGTGTTTTGTTCTGAATGGTGACCATACTAGGGAATAGACCTCAGGCTGCTGTAACCAGTTCTTTAAAAACCCCACTGTGGTGGGCAAGATGGAGGGAAAGGTTGTAACGAGAGACTGGAGAAGCTGGCGCTGTTCTCCCTACAGACCAGAAGAGATGGATGAGAAGGCCTAACAGTAAGTACACAAAAATCATGTCAGGAAAGTGTGGTCACCTTAATCAAGACGAGGGGGAAGAGGGGCACAGGCAACAAACTGTAGAGATCCAACTATTCTCTGGTTTTATGGGGAAGACTGAGAATCCATGGAATGAACTACCTGAAAGGGTGAAACCACAGGAGCATTCAGGAAACATATGAGAGGTGGAAGGGGGGCACAATGTTAAATGCACTTAAAGGCTTATTGATAACCTTCTACCATCTAGTAAATTTAATATAATGTATTTTATAAACAGTAGGAGTGGTAAATATAACAATTTACTTCAACAAGAAACAGTTAGTAGTTTGGAAGCTAGTGGCCAAACAGGCCTATTAAAATATTCAGCTCACTACCTTTTTTAAAAAAAAAAATGAGAATTTTTACTTTGCTTTAGTCAAATACCACTGCAAGTTACAGCATTAATATGGAGTATACAAATTTAAATACAGTGTTATTTGTTAATTAATTAAATTTATGGTATACATTAATATATACATTTATAGACATCATAGGTGGGCTGGTCATCTTACCCCTTTCATCTGTCAAAAGCATACAAAATAACCAACATGCTTGCAATAATTAGCACTGAAGAAACATTGTACATAAAGAATTTTAGTGAGCATAAATTAACAGTTGCTGTATAATAAAAATGTTTTAAGCATAACAGCAAACATAAAATGAAATGTGGTAATGCCTAAGGCCTACATTTTATACATACAACTATGTATATTGAGATATTTGCATATTCATAGGCTAGCACAATTGTGAGCTATTTAAGATTTTAGTTAGAATTTAATAGTGAGTGATGCTGCTTGGGTGGTTTGTCAAAGCATGAGTGCATCAGAATAATGTGCCTTAAGGTTATTTTTGAATTACATATTGATGGGAGTATTTTGAATATTTGAAAAATAATGAAAGTTTCAGACAGATGGAACCAGCTTATCAGTGCCTTTTTTTAGTACAGTTTAATGCAAATGGTGGCTATTGTAGGGTAACAGCATTAGAGTTGGTGTTTCTTAGTGAAGGAGGAGCTGTGCAAGGGAAAAGCAGATGTTATTACATGGCACTGCACAAGGGGAAAGCAGGTGTTATTACCTAGTAGTTTGTATATAGAAGAAAAGAGGAGTAGGTTTGTTCTAAGATTAAATGCTTCTGAAGGAGACTGGTGCTTTTTGAATTAATCAGAGCAATAAGTGGAAGACAGTATTCAGATTTAGGTATCCTATTGAAGTGCCTAAATGGGCTATAATAATATAATTTGGCTAATAATGGCAGGGATGGTTATTTAAACCTGCAAGGAAAGTAATCCTCTCTTTTTTTTTTTTCTGATGTGTAAGTGATGAAACTGAGAGAGCTGCTTTATGTTTTCTGTTTTGAGGAATCTGTTTGGCCTGGTGTTTTTTTTTCTGTGTGGCAGATAGACACAAATTACCGAGATTGCACATTTCACATGTTTTTCCCCCACTGGTTAGTTTGTTTCTTGAGCGATACTTAAATACACAGAGTATATATGTGGCCTTGTCTTTTCTGATAAGACTCAAGGCCTGCAAAAACTGCAAGCACTGGTGACTCCATGCTAGTGATTTTCCTTGCATTCCTTGCTCTGCTTTTTAAAGTAGATTTTTAACCTGCCTGCCCTTACTGTAAATTGAACTTTGCAAGCTCCTCCTTTTCTACATTGCTGTTGATGTCTTGAATTATTTATTTGACTTTCCTTGTGCTTATTTTGAAAAAAAAAAGTGTTTTTGCCTCTTGTTGTCTGTTCTACTGATTCACTTTCTAACTAGTTGTTGGCTAAAGTAATGTATTTTTACACTCTAGCAAGCTCTCTTCTGTGTTTTTACATCAAGAAGACTGAGGATTTCCCATCTAGTGGCAGTGAGTGTTAGCCTGATCTGTATAAGTTGGGGAAACATACAAGAGATTCCTACATGTAGTCGTTTTATTGGCCAGGGGGCTTATTAATCAACTTACTTTTTTTTAGTGGCTATATAAATGCTACAGAATTGAGTGGTTCTTGGCTCATTTCCACAAAGTGAAATACGTTCATTGAATGATCATACTTTTACAAGCTGTTTAAAGTACACTGCTGTTGATATCTTGAATTACTTATTGCCTTTTTTGTGCCTTTCCTTATGTTTAAGTTTGTTTGTGGTAGCACTGCACTTTGGATACTCTTCTGCTGTATTTTTACATTAGGAGGACTGGGATTATTCATCTAGTGACAGTAAGTGTTTGGCTGGTCTATTTGAGTTGAGATGCACACAAAAGGACTCAAAGTATAGACATTTTATTGGTCAGAGGACTCAGTAGTCAGTTTCCTGTATTTCCAGTGCTTTTATAAATTTGGCACATTGGTACAGAGCTTCTTACCATACCAGTGCCCTCTACAGATGCAAACATCTAGAAGCAAATTTTACCTTTAGAACTGCCCATAAAGCAGTGCGTACAGAGCAAATAACTTCTACACTGACAAGTTTAGAGAAGCAGGTTTGTGCACTGAGTGGCAATACTATTATATTTAATATTTTATATCCTACCCTGCCTCTAATCCCCCACTAACAAGCTAAGAGCTGGTAGTTTATCGAATGGCAATAATGTTAAATTTAGTATTTTTTGTCTGCAATCCCCCAAAGCACCCATAAGAGCATTCTGTTAACTCCAATATGCCACACTCTAATAGCTCACCAATTAGGGGACTGGACAATGTGGATATGCAATTTCCTAATCTCTCTCAGCCAGTCTGGTAGATATAGGTATCTTGAGAAAAATATAACAATGGTCTCATGTTAACCGACACACACTTAATGCTTAAAGTTATAGATACAGTGTATGAGAGATGTATATACACAATGTCACTGGAGGCTAGCCTCTCATAGAAGCAGCAGACATCTAGTTGTCAAAATCATACAAACAGCACTCCCCACACATAGCACACAAAGCACACATAGACCAACATATGCTGAGACACTTAAATGCAATCCTACTAAACAAAAATTACCTCCTAGAATATCCATCATTAAAGATTATCCTCAGCAAACCCAAATTACTCAAGAAAAGCAACACCTAACAACATACATACAAACACAGTCAATGGATCCCCAAATACAAAGGTCACAGGGCAAGCAAACAAGGTTTTGCAGGACTCTTAGTCATAGGGGACTCCACTGTAAGATATTTTGATGCTCCTCTAACCAGGCTGAACAAGGGTAAGATAATGGTTAGTTACCTATCTGGAACCAGGATCTGCCAAATTATGATGTGTGCATGCACGCACTCAAGTCACTGCAACACAGGTACCAGTATGATTCCATTATAATCTATGTAGGTATAAATGACCTGAGACATACCTGCCTAGACTATATGAAGAGAGACCTTATTGTGCTCTCTGACTATGTCTCAGGCTGGTATGAGCCTAACATTGAGCAGCATATTACCTTCACCAAAGATGATGTCACAATACCAACAAAAGTCTGATTTTAATAACTGGTTGAGTTTCTGTTGTCATTCTAATGGGATCTAATATTTGTCAGCATGGGAAGACATAATTAACAAATCGTGTTACTTTTCCAAGGATGGTCTGCACCTGTCTCCTCTACTTTTTCAAATACTGGCTAAAACTTTATCCTCCCCTATATAGCTTTTTTAGGCAATGTTAAATTGACAAACCTACCAACACAGCAAAATCAACTCAACTCAACTGAATCTCAGGATGTTACTGCTTAGTGCCAGGAGCCTAAACAAACAGCTAAACTCCCTCCAAGCCCTTCTCACTCTAGAGAATATAGATATCTGTGTAGTTACTGAGACATGGTTTAAAGCTAAAGAGATTACCCTGTAGTGCAAGGTTTCAGTACCTTCTACACTTTTAGACCAGTAGCTGTATAGACAGGGACTAAAGGTGGAGGTGTCTCGCTATAGCATGCATACTTCTAGGTTGATTAAACAGGATCACATGCTGGAGTTCATCTACTTGTAGGTCACCATAGATAAATTCCTGTACCATATCCTAGCGACCTATAGGTCACCCTCTATGTATCACAAAACACATAGCACATACTTAAACCTACTGGAGGCACTCACCATCCAACCTAATACCTTACTCATGGGGGACTTTACTTACCCTTCTATATACTGGGAATCCTACACTACCACAAATCTGCAGGCACAGAGATTCCTGGACTTCATAAATACAAACATCTTTAACCAGTTTATGCTTACACCTACTAGAGGTTCCTTCATTCTCACAAATATAAGAGAAAGCTACACCACCCTCAGTGTCACATCCTCCCTGGTAAGGTCTGGCCATAAAGCTGTCTTCTTCAACATCACCTGTTCTGTACTGAATAGTAGTGGCTCCACTTTATGATTTCTGATTGTCTCGTATGTCAGTATACGAGTCAATCAAAATTGCTGGTTGGTTGGGAGTGACGGTTGCTTGAGTTCCGGATAATGGGGACTCTACTGTATGTATCTCAGGGACTTTTGTTTCTCTGGAATGAGTTTCCCATCCATGTGAAAAAGCCCCTCCCTTACCCTATTTAAGAGTAACTTGGACCCATTGGGTGGGGCTGCATGGCTAGACTTATAAAGGCCCTAGTGGTTGTTAGCCTAGTATACACCTGTAAGCCTATTTGAATTGTTAGTTCTGTACTCTGCCGAAGAACACTGAACCTGAAATACAACTTTTTATGCTACCCTGTTTTGTTTCATTTCCAAACTGAGCTATTTTTAGCATTTTGCTATCATTATAGTTTCTCATGGAAGTCTGTATTTGTTTATTTGATTGTCGGGTACTTTAACTTGAATATCAAAGGATTATAACAAAATAGCCACTGACTGTAGCTGTTGCTGTTTTTTTTCTGTGTTATTTTTTATCATTCTGACCACCTGATAGTCAAAGCTATTATTTTTCTTTTTGTAAACATAATTGTTTTCTTTTTAAAAGAGAATACAAACAGGAAGATCAAACCTTGAAAACAGATTCATAAATTTCTTATAAACCATATTAAAATTATCCTTTATCACTGATATCAAGAAAATGTAATAAAATGAGTTGCTCATAAAGAAAAACAAATATGAATGGCATTAGTTAAAGCATCTGTGATCTTAAATGGCATGAACTGATCCACAAGTTTTTTAACATAATTAAACACTGTATATGTGTGCCACTACAAATCACCATAGGTCTTGTTTGATACCAATATAGAACTATACAGTGGAAAAATATCAACAAATGAACAGGAACCAATAACCAAAGCATGTCACTGCCCAACCTCCAGTATTGGCAAGACTTTTAGCATCATTTTCCTGATCAATGGTATTCAAACCAAGGGACCAACTAACTTTTGGTAAAATGTATTCCTTGACCACTAATATAACAAAATATCTAATATAAACAGTGAATCCCCCCAGTGACCGGAATCTAGCCCGAACAAACACTTATTTATACAGCTTATTACTCCAGTCCCTTTATATTAATCTGAAGATGTGTCTTTTAGGAGGCCCTTTCTTTGCACATTTGCAATGCTGAAGTATCACCAACGTCTTGTACACTTCTGCCATATTATTAACAAGGATCATACTTGCTTTTTCTTCCCTTTCAGAATTATTCCAGGAGTTCCAGTCCTATAGAGCACTACCTCTTTAATGAATATAACACTGGGTCCCCATATTCTCTGAAGTCTAATCCACCCTCTTCCAGAAACCTAAGACACTCCCACATCCAAAACATATATTCTCAGATAAACTCTACTGATTAATAAAAGATAAGCAATTTCTTCTTAAATTTAATACTTCATCAGATAAAATTCATCACAATATAACATAATTTAAAATAAAAGCCATATGATATATTGCCGCCCAAATAACTTAAAGCAACAATGTAACCCTTAAGTGCAATAAACTGTTCCTAACCAATCATGCCAATAAATTCAAAGTGCACCCACCAACAACCAGCCAGGTGTTCGACAACCACAAATTTAAAATGATGTTCAACGTTAGATGAAATATGTTAGATAGTACATTAGTATTACTCTGGTTTCTAATGTTGCACAAATGTTCATACACTCTCTCCATTAACATTTGTTCAGTTTTCCTGAAGTAAAAGCTAGTGCAGGATTGACACAATGCAATGTACACAACCTCTTTTGAAGTACAAATGTAATTCCCCCTAATCATAATGTTCTGTCCGTTAACTATAAACCTATTCCCTACAAGTATGTATTTACAATAATTGCAGTTTCCATATGTGCCCATACCCTTTTTCTGCCCCTCAAAATCACACCTATTCATGGATTCAAAAAAACTTTTGAAGCTAAGCCCTTTTCTAAAAACGATTAGGGGGTAATCTTCCAATTTTTTGTTTATATCCATGTTCTCATTGAACATTACCCAATTGTAGTTCAAAATCAGTTTAAGCGCATCACTATCAGTAGAATATGTCGTGACAAAACTGCACTTATAATTCTTACTAGGGAAACCCTGTGCACCCACAGGTACAAATGAAACCTTGTTACATCCTCCATATTTACAACACTCGTGTGTCCCAAATGGGGGTAAAATAATTTACCCTTCTTTAATTTATTACTTTATCCAAGGAGTTGGCAATGAATGTTTCCAGATACCCTGGCCTTAGAAATATCCCCTTAATCATTTGACATTCTTCCAAGAATTCTTCATAAGCTGTAACCATTCTTGCAGCATGGACAAACTGTCCTTTTACCACTGCTTGTAACAATTCTTGCAGCATGGACAAACTGTCCTTTTACCACTGCTTGTAACCATTCTTGCAGCATGGACAAACTGTCCTTTTACCACTGCTTGTAACCATTCTTGCAGCATGGACAAACTGTCCTTTTACCACTGCTTGTAACCATTCTTGCAGCATGGACAAACTGTCCTTTACCACTGCTTGTAACAATTCTTGCAGCATGGACAAACTGTCCTTTTACCACTGCTTATAACAATTCTTGCAGCATGGACAAACTGTCCTTTTACCACTGCTTGTAACCATTCTTGCAGCATGGACAAACTGTCCTTTTACCACTGCTTGTAACCATTCTTGCAGCATGGACAAACTGTCCTTTTACCACTGCTTGTAACAATTCTTGCAGCATGGACAAACTGTCCTTTTACCACTGCTTGTAACCATTCTTGCAGCATGGACAAACTGTCCTTTTACCACTGCTTGTAACCATTCTTGCAGCATGGACAAACTGTCCTTTTACCACTGCTTGTAACCATTCTTGCAGCATGGACAAACTGTCCTTTTACCACTGCTTGTAACCATTCTTGCAGCATGGACAAACTGTCCTTTTACCACTGCTTGTAACCATTCTTGCAGCATGGACAAACTGTCCTTTTACCACTGCTTGTAACCATTCTTGCAGCATGGACAAACTGTCCTTTTACCACTGCTTGTAACCATTCTTGCAGCATGGACAAACTGTCCTTTACCACTGCTTGTAACAATTCTTGCAGCATGGACAAACTGTCCTTTTACCACTGCTTGTAACAATTCTTGCAGCATGGACAAACTGTCCTTTTACCACTACTTATAACAATTCTTGCAGCATGGACAAACTGTCCTTTTACCACTGCTTGTAACCATTCTTGCAGCATGGACAAACTGTCCTTTTACCACTGCTTGTAACCATTCTTGCAGCATGGACAAACTGTCCTTTTACCACTGCTTGTAACCATTCTTGCAGCATGGACAAACTGTCCTTTACCACTGCTTGTAACCATTCTTGCAGCATGGACAAACTGTCCTTTTACCACTGCTTGTAACCATTCTTGCAGCATGGACAAACTGTCCTTTACCACTGCTTGTAACCATTCTTGCAGCATGGACAAACTGTCCTTTACCACTGCTTGTAACCATTCTTGCAGCATGGACAAACTGTCCTTTACCACTGCTTGTAACCATTCTTGCAGCATGGACAAACTGTCCTTTACCACTGCTTGTAACAATTCTTGCAGCATGGACAAACTGTCCTTTTACCACTGCTTGTAACAATTCTTGCAGCATGGACAAACTGTCCTTTTACCACTGCTTGTAACCATTCTTGCAGCATGGACAAACTGTCCTTTACCAAAGCTTGTAACAATTCTTGCAGCATGGACAAACTGTCCTTTACCACTGCTTGTAACCATTCTTGCAGCATGGACAAACTGTCCTTTTACCACTGCTTGTAACCATTCTTGCAGCATGGACAAACTGTCCTTTTACCACTGCTTGTAACCATTCTTGCAGCATGGACAAACTGTCCTTTACCACTGCTTGTAACCATTCTTGCAGCATGGACAAACTGTCCTTTTACCACTGCTTGTAACCATTCTTGCAGCATGGACAACCTGTCCTTTTACCACTGCTTGTAACCATTCTTGCAGCATGGACAAACTGTCCTTTTACCACTGCTTGTAACCATTCTTGCAGCATGGACAAACTGTCCTTTTACCACTGCTTGTAACCATTCTTGCAGCATGGACAAACTGTCCTTTTACCACTGCTTGTAACAATTCTTGCAGCATGGACAAACTGTCCTTTTACCACTACTTATAACAATTCTTGCAGCATGGACAAACTGTCCTTTTACCACTGCTTGTAACCATTCTTGCAGCATGGACAAACTGTCCTTTTACCACTGCTTGTAACCATTCTTGCAGCATGGACAAACTGTCCTTTTACCACTGCTTGTAACCATTCTTGCAGCATGGACAAACTGTCCTTTTACCACTGCTTGTAACCATTCTTGCAGCATGGACAAACTGTCCTTTTACCACTGCTTGTAACCATTCTTGCAGCATGGACAAACTGTCCTTTTACCACTGCTTGTAACAATTCTTGCAGCATGGACAAACTGTCCTTTTACCACTGCTTGTAACAATTCTTGCAGCATGGACAAACTGTCCTTTTACCACTGCTTGTAACCATTCTTGCAGCATGGACAAACTGTCCTTTTACCACTGCTTGTAACCATTCTTGCAGCATGGACAAACTGTCCTTTTACCAAAGCTTGTAACAATTCTTGCAGCATGGACAAACTGTCCTTTTACCACTGCTTGTAACCATTCTTGCAGCATGGACAAACTGTCCTTTTACCACTGCTTGTAACAATTCTTGCAGCATGGACAAACTGTCCTTTTACCACTGCTTGTAACCATTCTTGCAGCATGGACAAACTGTCCTTTTACCAAAGCTTGTAACAATTCTTGCAGCATGGACAAACTGTCCTTTTACCACTGCTTGTAACCATTCTTGCAGCATGGACAAACTGTCCTTTTACCACTGCTTGTAACCATTCTTGCAGCATGGACAAACTGTCCTTTTACCACTGCTTTCTTTTGTGCGGTGGGGCGAAAGCTGCTATAATGCAGAAAAGAGTTGAAATAAGTGGGTTTTCAAAATATTCCTGAAATAAAACTCTTATTCCCATAATCCTTAACCAGCTTGGCATCCAAGTATGATATGTAACCTTTCTCGATTTCATAACTGAATCCTAGAAAATCCATTGTTCTATTAACGTACAAGAGAAAAACAGTTATTTGGTTCACATCTGCTTTTCATACAATAAAAATATTATTCAGGTACTTGGTGTAAAGGTACCTGGAATTTTGGTATGGGCTGTTGAATACATACCTTTTCTCACACTCGGTCATAACTATGTTTGCATATAGCAAGCCACATGCTAACCCCATAGCCACCCCCTTCTGCTGCAAGAAATATTGGTTGTCAAAGAGAATGAAGTTATCATATAATATCTAGTTTAGTAATTCCACATATAAGTTAACATTATATTGAGGTAAATTAGTACTATTATATAGGAAATCTGTGAACCACTCAATTCCTACATCATGGGGAATACTGGTGTACAAGTCCTTGACATCTATAGTTACAAAAGTCACTGCTTCATCAAATTCTAACTGGTTACATTTGCTAAGGAAGCCCCAAGAATCCTTACTTAAATGTGAAAAATTCTATAACTCCTTTTTGAGATGGAAATCCAAAAATTTTGCCAAGGTATATGTAATACAAGATCTAGGATCTGCTATGGGATGTATGGGGGGGGGAGCATTCAAATCTTTATGTATTTTAGGTACTGTGAAAATGGTAGACACCATGGGGTATGTCAATATATAAAAAGTTATATTCTTCAATAGAAATCTGATTCTCCATTAACAAATCATGTAATGTTGGCTGTAAACCCAAGGGTTGGCCATGGGGGTTAATGTTAGAAAAGAAGGAGCTAGTATGGCAGTTATGCTTAAAAGCTAATAATTCCCCTGGGTTACATGAGGTTATGATTATCAACCATTTATTAAAATTGAAGGCCTAGTAGAGATTAATTTTTGTTTTGAAAGTGAAAGATTGACACCTGTATTATTGCTGGTGCGTGTATTTTGAATGTATTGACATGATTGGTTAGGAACATTTTGTTGCACTTAAAAGTTACACTCTTGCTTTAAGTTCTTTGGGCAGCAGGATGTCATGTGACTTACTTTTATTTTAAATTCTGTTACACTGTGACGAATTTTATTTGATGAAGTCTTAACAGATTTAAGACGAAAGCGCTTATCTTTTAATACTCAATAAATTTGATTTAAAGATTCTAAGCGGGGCGAGTTGTGTGACTACACTGTTTCCATGTAACACTTTGTATCATTCATCTAATTTTCTTGGTTTTAATTGTTCAGTATGTTCTCAGATACCTACAAAATGTTGGGTGGTGCAGTGCAAAGACATATAGAAGTTAGCCCTATATATACATACTTGCATACTATATATATATATATATATATATATATATATATATATATATGGCAAACAAATATAGTCCAAGTCCAACACAAAGCCCTTCAGAGTTTCAAATATTCCAAGTAATCCAAATAGAACCACCAAGTCCTGTGGTATATATTCTTTATTCAACAGACAAGCGCTTTCGCTGAGTACAGCGTCTTCAGGTCAATTCAAAAAACAAAATCAAGTCCCATAATATATAGGTAATCCAATTAAATTACAGCAAAGTCAATTAAACATTTAAAAGGGAAATGTAATGTTAATAAAGACTTATAAAAACATATAAAATATTACTTCAAATTAAAACCTCTATAACACTTATAATAAAAACATATATGTGAGAACATGTAAGGGACAAATATGTGTATAAGTGGAACTGTATATGTTTATTAAAACAATATACTAGTGTGTACAAGACTCACAGATACAAGAGCTATTATGTTATTCCTAGTTACTGTTATGTGATGCAGAGTGTCTATTTAATGTGCCTACGTCTCCTAAGCCTGGGTTTGATGGATGCTCTCTCATTCAACCCTGATCCATGGTCAGCCCTCAATCTAACTATCCAATCACTCTCCCTGCTTTCAGTGTAATTCCTTAGGTCACCTCCTCTCTTGTTCGGGGTGACAACCTCTAGGGCTCTAAACAGAAATGTATGTGTGTGGTCATTATTGCTAACATGCTTGGCTAAGGCATTGTGGGTCGATCCTTTCCTTATATGATATGCATGTTCTCTTATTCTGTCCCTAAATTTGCAGTTCGTCTTTCCCACATAAAAACTGGTACATACCTGACATACTGCAAGATATATCACATTGCTGGTCATGCAATCAGCAGTAGCAGTGGTATCAAAAATCCTTTGTGTATCAGGATGTACAAATTCAGTGGAATTGTCAATGTATGAGCAGGAATTACAATGTCCACAAGATACTGTGTACTGTCTAGTAGTTGTAACCTGCTTAACCTGTCTCGGATAACATAGTATCCTCTTAAGATTTTTTCTGTTCCTATATTGGAACTTTGGGGCATCACCAACAATGTCCCTAATGGCATTGTCAATCTTGAAAATTTCCCAAAATTTACCAATTATTTCTCTCATCTCAAAATGATCTGATGTAAAAGTAGTGGTAAATTTCACAACTGGTGACTGCATTTGCAGTTTTGTATTGACAGAAATATCGTTCCACGAGGTTTGCGGATATTCAATATGCCCAGTCAGGGCCGAGACTACCCAGAATTGCTGTCAGCTTGGCAAAAGCTGAACCTGGACACTAGTCGGAGGTATATGGAGCTTCTGATTACTTTCTTTGAACCAGAGGAGACAGCGTTGACTGTGGATATTAATAATAAACAAACTGCCATTTTTAGCGAGTTTGCAGAAGGTACAGTGCAACCACTTTTTGAGAACATGTTAGATAGTGTGTTAGCACTAGAGCGCAAACTAATGCAACAGAAAAAACATAAAATAATAAGAGATTTAAATGATTTTAAATTAGGCCATGTCTTCACATGGCCTAGGAATAATTTTAATTCTGATAATGTTTCTGGTATAGATAGTAATGTACAACCTAATATTACTGCTGATAATAATGTGAACAGGAATGTGCATATGAGACACCAGAACTTTAACTCTGGAAACAATATGAGTGTTATGAGAGATGTGAGAACATCTTCTGTTAATTTAATGGGAACAAGTGATGTAATTACTGATGGAAATGTTAGTGCAACACAGAATATATGTCCTATTGGTGACATTAATGTTGTGGAGAGTGTCAGGACTGAAGGTCAGATATCTATGAATGGTGCTGTCAACATTAGATACAATGACACTTTGCAACAGCAGGGGAGGGATGTGGAGGTGGATGGAGTCACATCACACATTGATTCTATTGACCCTGCAGGATCCATAGTGATGACCAACACTGATTCTAATGATGTAATACACTTAGTGCATCCCAGTATGCATACTGGAACCAATCTATATCCTGAGGTACAAATAGTTAAAAATAAGCCCGTCACTAGTAATAACAAGGACATATGTCCAGGGGCCATAACCAGACCGAAAGAGCAATGTAATCAGATGAACTTACATTCTGATTCACCTCTAAATGTTTCTTTTCCCCTTCCGGTTCGTTTGGAGAAGGGTCCCAGACGTGCACGATCCATGAGTCGTGGACGACAGAAAAGGAAACTTTCAGAGGAACTTCCACAGAATCAAACCTTAAAGAAGTTGTGGAACAAAGACATACGTTGATACATAATCTGTCTGATAGACTCTTGACTGAAGATGATGTTTCACTATTAAGTAAAGGGATGAATTTTATACCCAAATGTACAAGTAATATCACTGAAACTATGGTAGATTTGAAAGTATTTTGTAGAAATGTCATGCTCAGGTTATTACATAAGGGGACTGGACCTAGTGAACAGACGAAAGGTGAATTTGTTTTCAAAAATCTTAGTGATTATGTTCCAGTTAACCACCCACTAATAGAGACATTTCAGCGTCTCACGGAAGAAGAACTTTACAAATATTATGATGGCAATATACAAAGGAAGTCTTATAGGAGAGACAACCTTACATATAATGAAATAATTAGTCTTGGAGATTTACAGGATGACAATTCTATTGTTGTTAGACCTGCAGACAAGGGAGGACGTGTGGTGGTAATGAACACCCTACATTATTACAACTCAATGAATGACATGTTGAGTGATTGTTTTTATCAGATTGTTACATCTGAGATGACGAAGGATACCATAAGGCTGATAAAGGATACTCTATTAGACATTCATTTGAGTGAACTAATAGATAGAGACCTATATGAATACTTGATTATTAAAGAACCTACGATGCCAGTCATCCATGGTCTCCCTAAAATTCACAAAGATGCCGCTAATCCACCCATGAGACCTATTGTCTCTGGTCGAGGATGGGTCACCGAGCATCTCTCGGTATACATAGAAAAGAATTTAAGACCCATCTTGAATAAAAATACATGTGTATTAAGAGATTCGAAACAGTTTCTATTGGACTTCTACGAATGCCTCAAGAGTCATGAGTCAGTGGGTGATTATATTTTTGTGACATTTGATATACAGTCTCTCTTCACTGTTATCCCCAATCAACTTGGACTCACTTATATATCTGACTATTTACATATACATAGTGACTACAGTGAAGTGAAAATAGATTTATTGGTTCATTTCTTAGAACTAATATTGGAGAACAACATTTTCATGTTTGATGATGCTCTTTATAGGCAGGTTGATGGCGTAGCTATGGGAACACCTTGCGCTAATAGCTACGCCAATATGTTTTTAGCCTGCTGGGAAGAGAAGGTACAATTCAATTTAGAAGCCTTCAAACAACATGTTATATTGTTCCGGCGCTTTGTGGATGATGTCTTTGTTCTATGGAATGGCACTGTGGAGCAATTGGCACTATTCTTGAATGATGTGAATGGTTTAACTAATTACCTCACATTTACTATGAATTTTTCATTAGATAAGATTGAATTTTTGGACCTGAATATAGAGAAACTATCGGATGGCTTGATCAATACTGGTGTTTTCAGGAAGACGTGCTATAGCAATTCTCTATTATTGAGATCTAGCATGCATCCCTCTTTTGTTTTTAAAAATATTATTAAGGGCCAAGCCATCAGAGCCTCTAGACTGAACCCGACTGAAGAGGGCTTTGACATGGAATTGGTGAATTTAAAAGGGAGATTGCTAGACAGAGGGTATGGTATCACTGAGATTGAGGACAATCTACATAATATACATGATTTAAGACATACAGTAGCAGCACCCTATTTTGGACCGAATGAGGCTATAGACACACTTGGTAGAAATACACCTACTACCACTACTTCACCAGTTGTGAAATTTACCACTACTTTTACATCAGATCATTTTGAGATGAGAGAAATAATTGGTAAATTTTGGGAAATTTTCAAGATTGACAATGCCATTAGGGACATTGTTGGTGATGCCCCAAAGTTCCAATATAGGAACAGAAAAATCTTAAGAGGATACTATGTTATCCGAGACAGGTTAAGCAGGTTACAACTACTAGACAGTACACAGTATCTTGTGGACATTGTAATTTCTGCTCATACATTGACAATTCCACTGAATTTGTACATCCTGATACACGAAGGATTTTTGATACCACTGCTACTGCTGATTGCATGACCAGCAATGTGATATATCTTGCAGTATGTCAGGTATGTACCAGTTTTTATGTGGGAAAGACGAACCGCAAATTTAGGGACAGAATAAGAGAACATGCATATCATATAAGGAAAGGATCGACCCACAATGTCTTAGCCAAGCATGTTAGCAATAATGACCACACACATACATTTCTGTTTAGAGCCCTAGAGGTTGCCACCCCGAACAAGAGAGGAGGTGACCTAAGGAATTACACTGAAAGCAGGGAGAGTGATTGGATAGTTAGATTGAGGGCTGACCATGGATCAGGGTTGAATGAGAGAGCATCCATCAAACCCAGGCTTAGGAGACGTAGGCACATTAAATAGACACTCTGCATCACATAACAGTAACTAGGAATAACATAATAGACCAGCTCTTGTATCTGTGAGTCTTGTACACACTAGTATATTGTTTTAATAAACATATACAGTTCCACTTATACACAAATTTGTCCCTTACATGTTCTCACATATATGTTTTTATTATAAGTGTTATAGAGGTTTTAATTTGAAGTAATATTTTATATGTTTTTATAAGTCTTTATTAACATTACATTTCCCTTTTAAATGTTTAATTGACTTTGCTGTAATTTAATTGGATTACCTATATATTATGGGACTTGATTTTGTTTTTTGAATTGACCTGAAGAAGCTGTACTCAGCGAAAGCGCTTGTCTGTTGAATAAAGAATATATACCACAGGACTTGGTGGTTCTATTTGGATTACTTGGAATATTTGAAACTCTGAAGGGCTTTGTGTTGGACTTGAACTATATTTGTTTGCTGTCTAGCTTCGCTCCTATCCACTTGCTATCAAACTTTGTTTATTTTATTCCTGGATAAGGAGCGTTTATCTGCAAGTGTTTCTCCACGTGTTATATATATATATGGGTCTACTTTTGATTGTCAAAATCTCACTTTCTCGATAACCAGAAGATCGAACCCATTTAAGTGAACGTGCACTAAATCGAAAGTGCACTTTTGCAAAAGCCAGTTCTCTGAAGCGCATTACAGTGAGGATAAGGAAATACATCCTTGTCCCCACTGTAGTGCATTCTTGGAGTTAGTATATTTAAGTAGGGGCATGTGGGGGGGGGGGGTTGCCCGCCTGCACAATACTGTTTAAAGCAGTTTTTTTTTTTTTTTTTTTTTGCGAAAGTGTACTTTCAATCCAGTGCACTTTCACTTTAATGGGTTTCGATGTTGCTTGATCGAGATTGTGAGATTTCACTGAAGCAACATAGACCCATATACATATATATATATATATATATATATATATATATATGTGTGTGTGTGTGTGTGTGTCTACTTTAATTCACTGAAAACTAATTTCAATGAATTTCAAAACACTCACACCAAATCGCTGAAAGCTCAAATCATCGAAAACTCATTTGACTGAATCACATTTCACTGAATGGAAGTACTGTTGGCCAAATAAAATGTATATGCCCTTTTCCCCATTATAGTGCGATCCTGGAATTAGTATATATAGTTTGGGGGTGTGGGGAGGTGTAGCCCCGAGCTACTTTTGGTTTTATATTGTTAGCTTTCAGTGAAATGAGATTCATAAATATAAAAGCTAAGCAGGTGGGGGGCTGTGCCCCCCACACCCCCCTAACTATATATGCTAACTCCAAGATCATACTACAGTGGGGAAAAGGGCATATACATTTTATTTGCCCAACAGTACTTACATTCAATAAAATGTGATTCAGTGAAATGTGTTTTCAGTGATTTGAGCTTTCAGCGATTTTTTTTTGAGGGTGAACTGAAATTCAGTGAAATGAGTTTTCAGTTAATCAAAGTAGACCCATATATATATATATATATATATATATATATATATATATATATATATATATATGGGTCCCCTTCATATGGTCGATTTTTCAGAAAGTCGACTTTCATATGGCCGAGACCATATGATCGACTTTTGAAAAGCCGACCATGGGGAACCGCCATCTCTGTACAGTGCAGAATGGGAAAATTTCCCTCTTCTACATTGTAGTGCAATCTCTGAGTTGGTATATTAAAGATACGATGGGTGTGGGGGCGGAGTTTAAGGTAAGTGTTTGTTGTGTTATATGTGTTTATTTTACATGGTTGGCTTTCCGAAAGTCGAGCATATGGTCTCCGCCAAATGAAAGTCGACATTCTGAAAAGTCGACCATGTAAAGTAGACCTATACATATATATATATATATATGTGTGTATATATATATATATATATATATATATATATATATATATATATATATATATATATATAGGGGCAAAATAAAACAAGAAAAATATCCATTGTTAAACAGAGCTAAGGGATGTTTTGTACTTATCTAAAAAAAGGTTCTAAAATTTCTAACTGTTTTTCAACTACCTCTAAACTATGTTCCAATTACTTTTCCTGCAATGTCTGGTAAAAGGATGGTCAATATCCCACCATACCTATTATCCCATGCATCAGCCTCTGAACAAGGCCTTTGTATAATTTCTTCCCTAATACAAAGTTTACCATACAAGTAGCCATCTAACTCAACACTGACAATCCCTAACCCTGCTGAAAAGTAAGGCACCTCAAGTACAAGTATTTACATAAATGTGTTTTCATGATTCTCTACATTTTCCCTTATTCTTGATGGGTGCAAGTCCCTTAGGTTCAAGTAACTGATGTTCACTAATTAGTTCCAACCAATTTCACTGGGCCTACTAAGTCAGAATAACGAAGGTTTAAACAATCTTGAGTCAGCTGAGAGGTATTAAAAAAGACCCCATGACCCAATATTAACTTAATTTTACTGCGGCTTCCTGAACTGCACACGTATAACATACATACTTGACGCAAACCTCTCAAATGTACAGATTTTCATAGAATGTCCAGATTTTTGCCTCATATTTTTGGTGTGTTCCTCCTAAAATCTGTACTTTTCTGGCAAATAGCCAAGGATTGAAGTAATTAAATAATGGCAAACATTTGAGTTTAAGACTCCACATCCTTCAGAAAATTCATGCTAATACAAAACCTATTATTCTATCAACGTTCTAAGTTTGTAAGAACAATATTTAAAATCTGGCCTTATTTTTCCCCCATCATTTTAGGCTTTGTCCAGAGTTTTTGTTCTAAGATGTTGAGAAGTATGACTTGATCTGTTAGATCCTACTTTTGCTGATCCTCCAATTACATTGCCCTTGACTATACAATACAGGGTGTCTTGTCTTCACTCAAATTTTTTCTATGGAATTTGTCTTATGTGGCACGTAGAGACTATCCAAACAATTCCATATCTCATGCATATATAACTAGTTTGGGTAAACCCAATTCCATAGAGTATCAAGGACCCAATGTAAAGTCTGTTGAGTCTGAGACCTAACTGGCAATTACAAAAATTTCACAACAAAAGCTCTCCAAATATATCTAATAATATTTTGGATAGGCATGACCAGGCGTACTATTGATATACAACCACATTGGAAGAATGGTTATCTGCACAGCTATAATGTTACAATCCTTTGTAGGAGTAGTTGTACCTGATTCCAATTGTCCAGTGATCATTTTGCCTTGTCTAATTTATCTCTAAAATTAATTTCTATTACTTTACTGACACTGATATATTTATCCCAGGTACCTAATGTACTACACTTGGCAATTAAAATGAAACTGGCTTGTAACCCCAGTAGATGCTTATAATTAAAAGCCAACATTTCTGTTTTATCCTGATTAATTTTGTAATCCTCATCCATAATAAATTGTCAGGAAATTTCAAAGTAGGCAGAGTAACTGATTAGGCAATCTCAAAAAAATGAATAGATCTTCAGCAAAATTACTCAGTTTATAAATCTTGCCCTCATTTTCTATCCCTGTTATTTATATCTTGACTTCTGGCCTGTGTTTATGGCTTAGAAGCTAAGACAAAGAGAGGCAGTGGTGGGTGACACCCTTGCCTTCTGTATTTGCCTAATTGAATCAGTATGGAAAATAATTGCCCTATCTTAACCATAGTTAAAACTCCTCATATAAATGTCATAAAAAAATCACAGTTTAAGCCTCTGAGAAGTCAAACACTTCTAGAATCTGAAATAGCTGGCTTTAACATCATGGTTGTGGCAGCCATTCTCCACAATGATGGGACCTACCCCTTTGTTTCCATTAAAAGGTCTTAAGCCTTTATCCTATCCATACAGATCTGAAAGTCTGACTTGTTAGTCCCCCTGGGCTCAGGGTTTTGCTTTTCCTAAACCTAATTTGCCTTCTCTTCTATCTTGCCTCTCATCCTCTTGATATACTAAGGAGAAAAAGCAAGGGCAGATTATAATAGGGGCATTTTGGGCAACTGTCCTGAGCCTGCAGCATCAGGGAGGGTCATGGCTGGCAAATGATTGAAAATATTTGCTCCTACATAATGCTTCTGTTCCAGTTGTACTCATTCTAGTTGCCTGATTAGGTGTACAATGTATGCGTGTCCACAGATAACTGTTAACTCAGTAGATATTTCACAGACATTCAAGTTATAATATATACCTAATCAGGAAGCACTGCAGACAAGATTGCCTCTTAGATTCTACCTCAATGCACGGTAATTTTAACTTAGAGTTCCAATGATTGGTCCCACTCTTTCTGACTGAATTAGCATGCCACTCCTATAAGTGGCCCACCTATGGCAAAGCTGAGAAGGCAGGAATCTGCAGCCATTGAGATGCAAGTCTTATATAATGCCTTGAAATGCATAATAAGCTAGGTGATTCATGGCTGGATGACATTTTTCCGTTTTTTTTTTTACATTGCATGGAAAAACAATCCTTGAAATAGGTGAACAGTGATCTTAAAAAAAAAAAAAACATCATGTACGATGTAGTTTCCAGGATTCTAGCCACCCACCAATGTCTAGTAAATAAATAAAAGAGCCTTTGAAGACTCACTGGTTCAAGGGCTCTTTGATTCCTTGTCTCAGTTGTGGTGGGTGAGACTGAATTGAAAGCCCAAAACAATAGAAGTTAATGGTAACAGTGCCATTTCAAACAGTGACTAGAGCCTGTAGATGGCAGTATGATGATTTGATTTTTATTTTCAGAATGCCTCTGCACAAGTCTGGTTTGTAGAAGTCTTTTTTAGCCATGGCATTCAACCAACCAGACACTATCCCCTGACCTTGTCTTATTTTTGACAACTCCCCACCCCCCAAAAATATGCTTTTCTGGTAAATCACTGAGAATTTCAACTTTTTCCCATTAAATAATTACAGGTTTGAGTTTCAGACTTCACATTCTTGATTCATGAAAGTTTATGCTAATGCAAAAATCTAATCTTCTAGACATATTATATGAACAATATTTAAAATCTGTTCCTGATTTTTGGAATTTGTCCTTGACTCTCTGACAGCTGTTTTACATAATACAAGATTGGCATCTGAGATGTACATAGGCAAAGTAGCACTAATTGCTGAAGTTGGCTGAGGAGGAAAGTGACTCTGCTGAGGTTGGCTGAGGAGGAAAGTGACTCTGCTGATTGCTCATTATTCTGGATGTGTAGGACTAATGTACTTTGTGTGAAACAACTTGGAATACTGTAATGTACGGCAATTATTTGTTGCTGTAAAGTCAAAAATCGATTACATGGTCATCATTTTTATCATAATCAGACAACTGAAGTACACACATAGTTGGTTTTAAAGCTGGATGAGAGCTGCCTGGGGTGAACAGCAGTCACTAATTGGGTTTTCAGGATTAATGAGTAGTGTGAAGTGAGATGGACTACTTTACTGTGATTACTATGTGTTTGTGTGAAACAAGCTAGAACTAATGTTCTTTGACTGTTATTATTATAAATGTGTCTATTTGTTTACCACAATCTGAAATATGAGGTGCATACACTTAGGGAAGCATGTGTAATTGACGGATATAGAATCCATTTTTAGATAAAAGTGACTTAACACTGCTAAACAACAGTCACTAATCTGACATGACAAAAGTAGTGTCACACAAGGTATTGCATTTGTTGAAATCAGTATAAAACAGATATCACTATGGCCTATGCGTGTGTGTGTGTGTGTGTGTGTGTGTGTGTGTGTGCGAGCTGCAGAATTTCTTTCATTTTCCATTACAAACAGCAGCTTTATGCATGGTATGTGTCTATCTTTGATGGTCTGGCAGGGGCAGGATGTGTGTGAAAGCAATTTTTCTATGGCACAGTGGTGCAATAGGTAGCATTGCCATCTTACACCACCTGGCTCTGGTTGAGTTCTTGGCTGTCGCTTCTTCTGTGTGAAGTCTACATGCCCTCGCTGTCTGTGTGTGGGTTTATCCATGTGCTCCAGATTCTCCCAACACCCCCCAAAATGCTGTAAGTAAACTGCCATTCCTGCTATTTGCCTTTAGATAAGTGTACAGTATGTTTATGCATGTATGTGTTGAGGCAGTGAGACAAGCAGTATCCCAAATATAATCCGTCTATTCTCATTAGCATTTGTTTTCTCAGTTTATTATAAATTGCTAGTTTGTCAGACACATCTTATTTCTTCTTTGAAAGAAGAAAAAAATAAAACTGAATTTCTTTTCTTACTCATGGTGTTTCTTCAGGCCTTTATTTGATCAAAAGAGTGGGGAAAAACTCTAATGTGCATCTCAGAGCATCTGTAATGCCATGCATAGCTCTCAACCTGTTGGTGCAAGAAATCTGGACAAAGCCTAACAAAATGGGGGACAAAGGCTCAAAAATAGGGACATATTTTAAATATTGCTCTTATAAACTTAGGAAGCTGCTAGAGTTACAGGGCTTGTTTTAACATACACATTTTTTGAAAGATTTGAAGTATGAAACTCAAATGTATGCCATTATTTAGCGACTTCAATCCTCATATTATGCCAGTGATTTGCCAAAAAACCCTAGAAATTTTATGAGGAATTGACTAAAAGTCTTCTTCTTTGTCTTTCGGCTTTTCCCGGTTAGGGGTCGCCACAGCAGAACTCCGGTCTGCTAATGATTGGCAGTAGATTTTTATGGTGCCGAGTTGCCAGCTTGATGCCCAACCTTCAACGAAGGCACGCCCATTTACACATGTCTTTCGACCGCCCACCCAACCGTGGGGAGGATATGCAGACTCCACACAGAAGGCACTCCCCGCACTCTAGCCGAGAGTCGAATGGGAGAACCTCTTGCTGTGAGGCAACAATGCTACCGCTGCATCACCGTGGATATAGGAATTGGAATTGACTAAAAATATGTACCAAAAATCTGAACATTCTATGAAAATCTGGATACCTGAAAGATATGATGCCATGGCTTGGTATGAATATTTATTCCACAGTTGTTATAGGGCACTCTTGGCCAGTTACTGTATGTTGCAAGGGTGCAGGAAAAAAGCAAAGTTGAAGAGTAAGATGAAATTTCTTTCCTTAATCATGATTTCTGTTCAGGCCATCTACTGAATCAAAAGGTTGGGACAAACTTTAAAATATACCTCAAGACATTTAGAATCCCTGTGCTGGGGCCTAGTGGCCCTGAGTTGCTGAGTTATATCAGTCATTTCTTCTACAGTTATTACAGTGCTGTCTGGCCATTTAGGATCTTTTGAATGGATACAGGAAAAACTTGAAAAGTAAGATGAAGTGTGACAAAAGGTGGAAAAATTAATATGTATAATATACAGAGGGTATTATTGTGGAAACTGGGGGCAGTACAGGGGAATGAATGTGTGAGAAGGAGCAGTGGCTAGTGGAGAGCTGCCATGGAGCACTTCACCTAGGGTGCTAGTTCACCTAAGACTGGACCTGGGGTGACTATAACCAAAATAACGTTCTTCATACCGAACTGGAAAACAAACATTTCCGCTTGTCGTCACGGTATGAAAATGAATCTGTTATTGAGCCTTTGAGAAACATTGTTGAGTCAGTCCTTGAGTGTAATGATGAAGAGATGTCACAAGAAGCTAATGGACAAGTGAAGTTAATATTTCCCTGTCATAATGAGGTACAGGCTGTGCAACTGGACCTCATCCAAGGTACACTAATAGCTTAGTATTTTTTTTAACCAAAATGTTTCTGCTTTACTGTCACGTTTTACCATGTGAAATGTATCACATTTGTAAAGTTTGTCTCCCACCCCCCACCTCCCCAGCACCTCAGGACTGAGGAAGCCAATGTTTTTTGCTGCTGCAGTGCTGATAGACAGACTCTCAGCACAACTTGACTGCATGGCTTTAGAAGCATAACATCAAGGAAACATATTTGTCATTTCAACTTAACAGTTGTGACATATAACAATCCCTTGAAAGTAACAGACAGGGTGGGGAAAACGTTTCTTGTGCACTCATTTGACCAAAAACAGCAGCTTTACTGTACTTGTAAATCAATACTCTTTACAAGGATTTAGTTTGTGATACATTAATTCTTCCATGTAATAACAGATGTTGTTTCACACATAGCAGACTGATTTTCTTTCTGTTTCACTTAGAGTGGACAGTTTGAAGTACCAACAAACTTGAGGGAATTCTGTTTGCAGGTTTACTTGTAAAGAAAATGTTCTGTGGTTGTACCAGCTGTGCAATCCCTGCATGCCTAGAGAGGTAAGTCCTGCCTGAATTTGGTTTGACTCAAGACCAACAAAACTTTTATTTCTTGATTCTGTTGACAAAAATGAAGTAATATAGTTACATGTTTCCTACTGTGTGTATATTACATAAAGTAAAATAAAAGGTCATCACAACAGGGTACAGAAGCCTTTAAGGTATACTTTGTCGGTGAGATTGTGGGACTGTGTAGAATGAAAGCAGTGTTCTGCTATTACATTCCTAATTATGGGAATTTTTAACAGATTAAGCTAATTCCAAAGTTACTTTATGGCCTTAAAATGAAAATTATCATGTGTGAGCTCCTCTTTTTCTAAAGTAATGCATCATTTTCCTCAGGGTGTGTATCTGTCTTCTCTTATCCTTCCCCTGTTACCGAGTTTGCATACCCTTCCTGCACAAATTTAGTTTTATTCTTCATATTCAATGTGTTCTTAGTCTTTAAAGCTGTTATATTTGAACTATTGTTCTGTACATCGTCTAAAACCACTGTAATGTTTATTTATTTATTTGACATTTGTTAACTGGGATAGTCCAACTGTGTCACAAGACCCATTTTCAGTGGAGGCCTAGGGAGAAAAGCTCCACAATTTTAGAAAATTACAAGAGGTACAAGCAAACTACAATATATAAGGATACAGTGAGTACATTCCTAGTTTAACTGTCATAACACTTTACACTAACACTTATAAGCAAAATTAGTAGAAATAAGTATACAGTGAATACATTACATGTTTATCTTGATAACACATTACACAAAATTATAAATTTGACAAGACTTTTAACATGATACAGTGTCACTGCCTCAGTGATAGGATATTTACACAATACCATTCTTCATATTTGAATTGGAAGAATACTTGTACTGTTTAGAGTAGTTCATAAGAAGGTACAAAGACAGGTAGTATGGTACATTTTTTCCAGTCTTGACAGAGCTTAATGGTAGTGGACATGTTATGTAATTGAAGGAGGTATAGGAGGGCAGATTATGTATTAGCTTATTATGTGCATGTTATGGATTTGTACTTGCTGAGTATATGTGTGCATGTGTGTATGTATACAACATATACATACACAATATGTGCACATTCACAAAAATAATTAATTGTTGTAAGAATGGGGAGATGTCTGTAACTATATGTATAAACAAACAGGTCTGAGAGTAGAGCTTGCTATTGGCATATTCAATATATGTCTCCTGTTCATTATACTGATGGAAAATTAAGGTAATACTAAAACAATAAATATAAGGAAAGAATGAATTAAGGTAATACTAAAACATAAATATAAGGAAAGAACGAATTAAGGTAATACTAAAACAATAAATATAAGGAAAGAAAGAATTAAGGTAATACTAAAACAATAAATATAAGGAAAGAACGAATTAAGGTAATACTAAAACATAAATATAAGGAAAGAACGAATTAAGGTAATACTAAAACAATAAATATAAGGAAAGAAAGAATTAAGGTAATACTAAAACAATAAATATAAGGAAAGAACGAATTAAGGTAATACTAAAACAATAAATATAAGAAAAGAATGAATTAAGGTAATACTAAAACATAAATATAAGGAAAGAACGAATTAAGGTAATACTAAAACAATAAATATAAGGAAAGAAAGAATTAAGGTAATACTAAAACAATAAATATAAGGAAAGAACGAATTAAGGTAATACTAAAACAATAAATATAAGGAAAGAACAAATTAAGGTAATACCAAAACAATAAATATAAGGAAAGAACGAATTAAGGTAATACTAAAACAATAAATATAAGGAAAGAATGATGAGTAGGCTATAGATGGCAGGTAGATGAGCATACGCGAGAGGAGGTTTCCATTAACGGTGTTGGACAGACATGAATGCCAAGGGAGGGAGAGATAAAAAAGAGGAAAATGTGACAAAGGTAAGAACAGAGAGAAGTAGTGGAGAATTAAGGAAAGAGTACTTTTGTACTGGAGGTCAGTGTGAAATAAAGATCTTGGCAGAGTAGGAGGGCTTGGTAGGAAAGTGAGGAATGAAAGAGAAATATAAGAATTCATCAGCACGTACTTGGGTTACCTCACAAACAGATGATTCATTTGGCTTCTCTAACTTGTCTGTGTATATATTGCATTTGGCCTTGCACTTGTTACTCAAGTCGTGCTTTCCCCTAAATAAGAAGTTGGGTTGGAGGCCCATGGTCTAAAAACAGCCTAGGGCCCAAGGTACACTTAATCTGTTACTGAGAGAAAGTGTTTCAAGAAAACTCTCTATTGCAAAACCGACATCCTCAAAGAGGGTGCATACACATCAGAAAGATATTCCTTAAATTTCTGTAGAAACTCTCCTTGCTCCCTAACAATCCCAAAGGTCTTCTCCCTAATGCTAGTGATAGAATGATCTACATTCACCCTCTACCTGTAGGCCAAATTATTAAAAAGCTCAGGGGGCTAGCATCATATGATTCAAAGCAACCTTTTCAAGGAAAATCTCTGTTCCTTATATAAAATCTCATGTACTTGCCTTCTTGAAAAGGTTTAATGCTTTCCACAGGATTGCCTCCCTGTTTGCTCATGAGCCTCCAGCAATTTCAATCTCTACTGCTTAACCTTCATTTCAGACTCCCATTGTTCAATTCAATCCCAATGTCTTACCCTGTAGGTTTAAAGGCAGATACATTTTTATTACATCCTAAAGAACACAATGGAATGGCTGCCCCTTCAGATTTACATCTCTGATTTCCTCCCATAGGTCTAGTATACAATTCTCTGGCATAGAGGTGTTTTAAGGTTGCCTCATTCAGTCACCACAGCCATGACAGTAATGTTTCTTAGGGAGTGAACTCCACAAGTTTAGATTAATAGCCTGATACACTGTATGGAAAAACATCACAATCTGCCTATTGACAAGTAAGTGAAGCTGACAAAAAGATCCTATCTGTGCATGAATATATTCTTGGTATGTGGGAGTAGTGAACATAAAGCAATGGAACCCAGTTCATAAAGTATATACCCCATCAACCAATGCCAAATGCTTACACATACCAATGACATCTTAAGTAGGGGTCTATATCATAATGTCGAATGCTGACAAGTTCGAAGTGTAAAAACGTCGAAACGTATAACGGAGATTGCCATAGAGTGTGGGAAGGAAAGATTTCCCTTTATTGCTCTGTAGTGCGATCTCGGAGTTGGTATATTTAAGTAGCGGGGGTGTGGGGGATGCAAGGGGGGCTTGCCCCCCTGCATAGAGAGTTTTTTTTTTGTTTTGGGTATTGAGTGGCTTTTTTTTTGTCATTCAACGTTTTTAGACTTTGAACTTTCCAGTTCGAAGTTTGAAGCTTCGAAGTTGCCAGCATTCGACAATCTGATATAGACCCCTTAAATAGAATAGAGAGCCTCATCTTCCTCACAGTTGTGGTATTGAATGAGCCTGCCAAATAACTGAAGTTTCACCCTAAAAGGAGATCCCTTCTACCCAGACAAGTAAACTGAACTACTGTCAAAGTCTCTTTGGAGATGACCCCATTGGAACATGAAGTAACCCTGTTGTGAAATGAATGCCAGCTGACCATCTCATAAGTCCATGACTTAAATGAATGGTGTGCCCAGATTATTGGGTTATTTTCATTTTATTTTGTTTTACATTGTAAAATTTATCTTATAAGTCCATTTAAATGGTCAAATCTTACTACAAGTTGATTTAAGTTTTTTGAATTCTTCGCTACTGACTTTGTGTAATTTTTTTTCTTTTGCAATATTTTACTCAATTAAAGCTGAATATGGATTCCTTAAATGAGCATACAATTAACAGTTTGCTAATGGACAAGTATCTTGTACAGTGTAATAAATGCTATGCATATTTAAAGGTAACAGCTGATAACACTGGTGATATTTGTTCCTCGTGTCAAAAGTTGGATGATTTGCTTACCATTGTTAGAAGCAAATCTCGACTTAATGATGGTGATTGCACATGTGCAATTGGCATGGCTTGGAGAACTGTTGTATCATTATATGAATGACTGGACTGATGAACTAAATAATGTTAAGCAGAGAACAAATAGAACAGATTTAGGAAATGATACATCTATTTTCTGCAAAGAACATCCAACCCCTATGAAACATGATGATGCCCCTGAGAACTATGGAATTGTGGATGCAAGTACTCAGCAATCTGAGGATCCGGTTTGTTTAGAAGGAAACAAAAAAAGAAAGAAAGGAAGTTGTTCTCAACAAATAACAAGGTGGAAAAATAAACCGACTAATGACTGTAAAGGAAAGAGACTATGGAGTTAAAAGGATTCTGCTTTGTTATGTAACAAACTGGTGACAGGGAATGAAGATATCTGTCTATCAGAAAACACTCAGTCTACAGAAAAAGGCATCACCTTTCCAATGGAAAAGGTAGAAAAAAGAGGCAAGGGGCAGGTGAAAAGGAAGAAATCAAAACTTAACGTGGAAGGATTGAAGAACATTACTGTAAGAAAAAAAGAAGAGAAAGACATATGTTGACTACATGACTCAAGCTGTGGATTTACAGTGCCAGCTGGATGAGAATTTAATACGCATTGAAAACAGTGGAATTAATAAGACTAATAGTGATGGAGATCTATCCTTCGTAACAATTGATAGAGCAGAAATGACTGTATTAGAAGGTGAAGATTCTTCTGAGATGGTCAGCAAAGATATTCTTGTAATTGGAGATTCACTTATTAGAGGAACTGATGCCTATATTTGCAGAGATGATAATGAACATCGAGTAGTGTTATGCTTGCCAGGAGCAAAAATAGAAGATATGAAACAAGCCTCGGAACGCCTTAATGTAAGGAAGTATGGATCTGTTTTTATTCATGTTGGTACAAATGATGTCACCAACAAAGATTCTCTGACTGTTAGTCTGGAACTGACAGTCCTCCTAGATAGTATAGCTTGTACTGGTGTTAGGACATATTTTTCACAAATCACCTATATAAAGGATAGCCAGCTCACTGTGAATGAAAATATTTTTTGGATAAACACCTACATGAAAAAAATGTCCTGTTTTAAAAAATGGAAGTGTGTAGAGCATCCAAGCCTTTTTTTGGGCACACGTGTTCAGACAGGATGGTATGCATTTGTCTAGATCAGGGAAGAGAATTTTTGCAGTAGATATTTTGCAATATTTGACAAACACTAGCCAGGATTTTTGCCAGGTCAAAAACGTAACAGTTCACAGACAGCAACATTTGATGCATCTCTGATGGTTGTTAATGCTAGGATCATTAATAATAACATTTTTTATTAGAAAATTTGCTACATTCCCACAAGATTGATGTTGTTATAGTTTGTGAAACATGGTTAAAGAACAATGACTGGAAACCAGTTCTGTCAGAGTATAAATGTTTTTACTGTAACAGACATTCTAACAAAGAATCAGGTGGAGGTGTTATGATAGGGATTAAAGATAGCTATGGGACTTGTGATTATTACATGATTATTACAGACCACCAAAATCAAGTGCAGATGACCTAGAGGAATTCATACATTTCTTACATGAAACATGAAACATAGGAGGGAAGAATAATATTAGCTGGGGACTTAAATTTACCTGAAACTGACTGGAATAATATTGATTCAACAACGTTAGTAAAGAAATTATTCAGAGAGTATATTCAGGAACAACAAATGCTTCAGATTGTAAAAAAAAACTACCAGGGGACGGAATATGCTAGATATTGTTTGTGTTCCCAAAGAAATTACTGTAACTTCAAGTCAAGTTTTACCACCATTGATGTGCAGTGATCATGGGGTCATAAAGGTTAATTTGTTGCTAGATAATTCTGCCAAATTGAAATCTAAGCCAATGCACAGAAGGTTAATTACAGATTATAGGGAAGCAAAACAGTTACTATATAAAACTAACTGGAGTGAGGTGTTCAGTAGAAAAACTGCAGATGGAATGTGGAAAGTTTTGAAAGAGAAATGGTTTGAGTGCAAAAAGTCAAAGAAATGTTTAACATCAGGATCTAGGCATGCAACATCAGGGGGTGTAGTTCCATAAGAACAAGATACCTGATTAAGGTGAGAGACAAAAAATATAAGAAATGGAAGAGAGGTCGAACTACAGCTTTGAAAATTGGAATAAATGAATTGAACAAACAGATTAAGCATAGTGTTAGACAAGATCAAGAAAATTTTGAAGAAAATTTATATAAAGATATTGAGCATAACAGGAAACCTTTTTATAGATACATAAGATGTGGAAGGAGTAAAGATACACAAATTGATAAACTGTGTGCAGATTCTAAATTTTATTCTCAGACACAACAGATTATAGATATATTTACAAAATGTTATGCAAAACAGTTTGGCTCCACAAAAGGGGTGGTAAGTTGTCCTAGTGACATCCAGGTAACCCCAGATACTGGAATCAAATTAGATTATATTGAGAATGAACTGTGCAAACTGGATCCAAACAAAGCACAGGGAGGAGACGGAATAAGTAACAATGACCTGAGAACACTTAAGCAAGAACTTACACTGCCATTGCATCTATTATTCACTAGGTCATATAAATATGGGGAGATTCCTCAAGATTGGAGACATGCACTTATTAAACCTGTCTTTAAGGGAAAGGGGAGTAGGACAAACCCAGAATCATATAGACCCTTAAATCCACTTTCATGTTGTGGAAAAATAATGGAAAAGGTAATACTGGATAAGTTACTGTCAGAACTGGATAGGTTGGGACGTGAAACCATATATCAGCATGCATATGTTGAAAATAGATCTATTACCACCTGTAACATGATGTTCTATAACAATATAATAACAGCTATGAATGAAAAATTGTGCTGTGATGTGATTTATATAGATTTAACTTCAGCATTTGACAGGGTCATGCACAAAACACTGATCAATAAATTAGTACAACTAGGTAATGATGTACTGTTGATAAGATGGATAGCTGCATGGCTTACAAATAGGACACGGCAAGTATCACACACCAACTGGACAGGTGAAATCCTTGGTTACAGTCAAAGTGTCCCAGAGGGCTCTGTACTTACTTGTTTAGATTGCATCCTTCAGACCTTACTTTTTCATCTGAGGTGTTCTACAGTCTATATGCTGATGACCTGAAACTGGGTAAACTGTTTACAAGTGTTACAGATAAGGCATGTCTGCAAAATAATTTGACTAAATTGACCATTTGGGCACAGGAGAATAATATGTTGATAAATACATCAAAGAAATAATTATATGATATTTGGGAGACATAAACTGAAAGGTGAATATTTAATACAGCACACAGTGATTGAAACTGTAGACTCATTTAAGGACCTGGGTATATGGGTAGATTCAGCTATGAGTTTTTCTAATCATATCAACCAATTGACTAATGATAGTTATAGAACTATAGGTTGTATAAAAAGATTTATAAAGTCTAGGAAATCAAACATAATGAAGCCATTGTTTGTTAGTTACATTAGACCCAAACTTGAGTATGGAATAACAAATATGGAAACCCTATAGGAAAAAAAGCATGAATAAACTGGAAAGAGTGCAGCGGAAATATACTAAGGGCATCCATGGATGTGAAAATCTAAGTTATTATGAAAGACTAAAATATCTGAACATGTACAGTGTCTCTTACAGATATCTAAGAGGAGATCTTATTCAGGTATACAGGGCATTTAGGGACAACTAACCCTGGGAATGTTCGGGGTTATCAAAAAGTACTAGAGAATCGTCAGATAACCTATGTAGAATATTCTATAGGAATAAGAAGTGTACTAATTGGTTCTCTGACAGAGTAGCTGATGCCTGGAACAGATTACCTAATTACATTAAAGCAAGTACTAGTTTAGATATTTTTAAGAACAGCCTGGACATTTATCATGGGAACAAGTGTTTTGGCATATTGGCAAGCTAGAAGGGCTTTAATGCCCAAGCTTGAAACATTTGTATGTATGTATGTATGTATGTATATATGCTCTGAGTTGAAATGCTCAAACCTTTATTATTGCTGAATACCACAACTCCTCTCCTCTAACAGGAGGGAAGTAAGTCACTTGCCAACATCTGAAGTCCAAATATGTCCAAGTTATCATGTTCCTTTTTATCTAATTGCGCCTCTTGAAGTAAGACTATAACCACATATGTTGCTTCAGGTAGTATAATGTTTTGCTTCTTTTTAAATGACTCATTCATATATTAAGTGACCCAACAAGCATGTTGCCCTAAAACTGTCATCTTATTAAACTTATATTTGTCAAAGTGTTATACTGACTTGATCTGTCTGTTCATTACGAATGCAATCCCCTTGGCAGAAGAATATCTCCTTCTTCTCTTTTAAAATAATAATATGTGAGTACAAGTCTGAAAAATGCACCTCTAGCCACAGCAGTTTTAAACACATCCATCCCTCTAAACAACACCCTGAAAAGCATATTCCCAAAGTATGGGGCAAAAACACATTTCCTTACCTGCCGCAGGTAAGGGCATCAAGGTCAAGCCAGGATTTACTGAACCCTCCCTCTTGACTCCGAACATAGCCCATCTCTTTAAATGTTACCATGCAAGAGAATTAGCGTTGGGCACTAGGTAACTAAGAATGGTCTGAGAAACTAGTATGGGGCACTAGGTAAGTAAGACTGGTCTAAGAAACTAATGTGGGACACTTGGTAAGTAAGACTGCTTGGAGAAAACTAGTGTAGGGCACTAGGTCAGTAAGACTAGTCTAAGAAACTAGTGTAGGGCACTGGTCTAAAGAATTGGTGTGGGGTACTATGTAAGGGTGGTCTAAAGAATTGGTGTGGGGTACTAGGTAAGGCTGGTCTGAAGAACTAGTGGGGCAGTAAAAGTAAGACTGGTCTGAGGAACTGGTATGGGGCACTGTGTAGGTAAGACTAAAAATGCAGCCTTGTCAGTAAAGATGCTTGACCACATCAAGGATGATGGCAAGGCACTTCAGATAATGTGGTCAACAAGTATGTGAATATCTGATATGGAGCTCAGGATTTTAAGCTTCCTTGAGTACTGGGGAGTCAGACCAATATATATATATATATATATATATATATATGGTTCCTATCGCATGAATGCATACTGAGCGAACCTGATTGGTTGAAATGTTGCGTGCATAACCCAGAAATCGCCGTAGGGAATATTTTCCCTTTACTTCAATGCAGTGCGATCTCGGAGTAGGAATATTTAAGTAGCGGGGGTGTGGGGGGTGCAGCGTTTAGGTAAGCATAGTTTTTTATTTTTATTTTTTTATTATATTTTCGAAATTTCAAACATCGCTCATATGGTGTCGACCATATGGTGTTCGATGTTTGAAATGTTCGAAAATATAATATAGACCCATATATATATGTGTGCGCGTGTGTGTGTGTGTGTGTGTGTGTGTGTGTGATTACATGCAATTGTCTTTTGGGTGAACAAGATCTGACGTGATATGTACAGCATCAGAAAAATCCTGGCTTCTTCTCCCTCAAAAATATTTGGATAGTGAAATAAACTGAAGCATCCAGAATAAGTACAGGAGAAAACAAATGAGTATTTGGGAAAAGGTAAATGTTATACACCTTTATAAGAATAAACATCCAAAAAGTTGTAGAAAAAATGAAAGGTACTAAGTACCAATACCCACAATCTGAGCAAAATGCTACTTGAATAGCTATTTACGAGTCCTGTATTATCACAGAAAGTGTAATGAGTCACTTTTCATTGATAGACTCCATTCTAACTCAGTGATCACTGAACTTTCTGATGGTAAGGAAGATTTTCCTTAACCTGAGTATGGTGACCTTCGAGTTAGTGTGTGTTTTTCATATATATATATATATATATATATATATATATATATATGTATGTATATAATATATATAAAACCACATAGCTGTGAAAGGTGCAGGGATCCTGCCCCCTAACAAAAATGTTTGGTTTTGTAATATTGGCAGAAGTCAACTACAATCATTATTGTATAATATACTATTAGACTCCAAAAGTATCTGTAGGGTAATTTATATTTTATGTTTGCCAAAGCTGACACACACAAACACTGGTATGCATGCAGCTACTTTGTAAAGGTGTACATATACCATTACATAGACCCCTTTTCTTAGTAAATTAATTATATAAGTAAAGTTAAGAAAAAAATTGGCAGAGCTCCCCCTAAGAGTCATAGATTTTTTCTGAAAAACAGACAGCAAACCTTGCTCATGTAAAAGAACCAGACTAAGGATAAAAGGCAGATATAACTTTTTATATGAGTAAAATGATCAAAAGTGCAGTTTAAAACAAAGAAAACTAATGTATATAGCCATTACGAAGAGGCATAATTTATGTAGTACACAGTGCTCGTCTGTTAAATTAATAAAATGAGGGATATTTATCTAAAAAATATACACACACTACATATTTTGGCAGGTAGGCTGCCCCACCTAAACCTATGATATAGAGGGAATGCCTCCCCACATTCGCTGAACTAAATATGGTAATTCTGACATCACACAAACTTGACCTGGGATCATAACTCTCAACTGTCCAGATTTTCAGATAATGTCCAGATATTTGCTTTACATATTTGGTTCGTTCCTCATAAAATATGTGGTTTTCTGGCAAATCACTGAGAATTGAAGTCATTAAATAATGACATACATTTGGATTTCAAACCCCTTATCCTTCAGAAAATGCATGCAAATATAAATCTTGTCATTCTAGCAACTTTCTAAGTTTACACACCTTTCAACCATTCTGATTTCTTCAGTATTTACTGGTTTTGAGGGCAAAATAATAGGGTGCCATGAATTCCCATGTGGCCCCTTTAATTCCTGTTTTTTATTTTTTTCAAAAAACATTTTTTGAAGCTGTCATTGATGCCATCACGGCATGTGCAATTATGTCTGCTTCATGAGGGAGACTGCCAGCCAGTTAGAATAAGTCTTGGACTGTGTGTCTGTTAATGTTTACCTTTTTTTTTTTTACATACCTTCGAGTTGTACATCGATTGAACTGTGCACATCAAAATAACACACACCAGTGAAAGTCAACTGTAAATCCACCAAATAACATGTCTATAACGCTGGATCCAGCATCACTTCCCCAAAAAGACCCTCAAGACCTTGGGCCATAAAATACATGCACTTTTATTGTAACTAATAAAACATTGGTTAAGCGCTTTCATCTACCCATAGTAGACTTCATAGGTTCATAGATTAGTACTAGGCTAACTGCCCTTGTGAGCCATTTTAAACCTAGCCAATTATCCCTTGTGAGACTCAAACCCTGTACCTTGTGTTTGTAAGGCAAACACCTTAACCATTAGGCCACCCTCCCAACCCCGACATGACATACATTTGGATTTCAAACCCCTTATCCTTCAGAAAATGCATGCAAATATAAATCTTGTCATTCTAACAACTTTCTAAGTTTACACACCTTTCAACCATTCTGATTTCTTCACTATTTTAATTACACAGCTGGATTAAATAGTAACCATCTCACAATCAAATTGGACAGTCCATTAAACTAATACATATTCATTCCCTTCATAAATATGCATAACAGGACGTATGTGGCAAGTGAATTTCTTAAAAAAATCCTATAAAAAAAATCACACTGTGTTACAAAATACACACTTATAAAAATTAAAAAAATAAATAAATAACACTAGTTAAAAATCACATACATAGCACAATGCATTCTGACAACCCCATGTCTGACAAAAATATTAAAACAATAAATAAAAATTTATAAAAATCTATGAAAAAATCTATGAAAATCTATATTCTTGCTTCTAACACTGGTTTAATGGTTTATATATATATATATATATATATATATATATATATATATATATATATATATTTATTTTCAGTTTGATTACTGGGGAAGTCCACTGGGCCAAGAAGTGCCCATTTTCAGTGGAGGCTCGGGGAGAAAAGCTCCATAAGCAATACAATACAATAAAGGTTACATAATGTTACAGGTAAAATACAAGAGTAAAATTCATACAGTCAGGAAAATGCAAATGCATAATGTCCATCATAATACAGTGCAATACAGATTTTTTTTTCCCCAATGGCAATACAGATATTTACAATATTTACATACTTAGAGTCAAGTGAATAAAATAATAATATATTATTAAAAAAAAAATATATATATATATATATATATATATATATATAGCAATGGATTACCTGAAGATATACAACATACATGGATAGCTTGTACTGCTTTTTACTATAGCATGGTACCCTTCACTGCACTGTAGTGCCCCCAGTTGTAGGTCATAATTTCTCTAAGGGCTGATTGCCATACAGGGATCGTATACACTCTAACATTCAACACACTTGCAGGTTTAATAGAAGACACGTACTTTGAGCTCTGGCATTAACTGTACTGATAACCAGCTCCCTGGCAAAAGCACATATGCTTTTATACTGATCAGTTGTATGACATTGTAGACTGTCTCTGAATGGCAATGTATAGATTATAGAACTTCATCAAGACCTTCTAAATAGATTTACTTTGTTTTCACATCTTTCTTGAAAGAGAGAAGCAATCCTGGTTCAGAGTACTAAATCAGTGTCTTCAATTTAACTCCCTCTACTTTCTTCCAGAGGTGGGCAACAGACCCATGGTCCTCCACATTTATGACCTGGTATAATTCACAAATATTTATGTCTCATTGGCATACCTCTTAACTATCTAGTTTTTAAAGAATGTTCAGATTTCTGGCACATATTTTTAGTTTGTTCTTCACAAAATTTGTGGTTTTCTGACAAATCACCGAGGACTGAAGTCACTAAATAATGATAGACATATGAGTTTCAGACTTCATTTCCTTCAGAAAATGCATGCTAAAAAATCATGTTATTTTAGCAACCTTCTAAGTTTATAAGAGCAATATTTAAAATCTGTCCCTACTTTTGGGCATTTGTCCCCCTGTTGTTTTAGACTTTGTTCAGCTTTCTTTAACTAAGAGGTATGTCATTGCTGACTGCAGCAGTTATAAAGATATATGTGCTGTTTCATATATCAGCTGTCCAGCTTTTTCTTTTTTCGGGGCAAGGCTACTAAGGCAGGTTAGCATATTTGTTGTGATATATTGTGGCTAGTGGCCAGTGCATTATCTAAGCATATTGAAGGTACTGATAATAGTCATACATTATTAATTCAAAGCATTTAAATTAGTAACAGGCTCACTTAGGGGATAATTTATCAGATGTTGTCGAATGCACAGAATACTACTTGCAAACTTTTTTGTAATTTTAGAGTACTGCAGACATCAGTGAAATATAGACAGTAAAACATTATGAAAGCTACGATCATTGGAGTATTGTAATATGATATTAGTTATTTTCTTGATATTTAGCTGGAATAATTTGTTTCATATTTTGTATATGTAGTGGGACAAATTTACGATTAGGACTGACCTATTCTGAAAAATATTTATATACAAATCTTCATCTGAATTAGCATTAACCAGATCTCTGAAGGGTGAAAAGGTAAAGTGAGAATGTTTCCCCTCTCTCAATGTGGATATGTGATATGTGTATATGTGAATGTGTGTATAGATAAGTATTTATATATATATATATATATATATATATATATATATATATATATATATATATATGTGTGTGTGTGTACACACACACACACACTCATACACGTGGATACAATTCATTTGGTTGAATTTACCCTTTTTCTGGTTGAGTGTGTGCATATGTGTGTGTGATGCGGTTTCTTTTATAAAAGAAAATTATTTTAGTTTTTCACAAGTTCAAAGTTTGATTTAAGTTCAAATATTAATATAAATAAAACACTATTCTGTTTATTTTGTGTTTCATATTTTGTCTATTCTTCAGTTTGTATTTAAAAGTTGGTATCCCACAATTCCACTGGAGTGCGTGGGGTTACATATGTATGTATGCAAATTTAATGTTAATCAGCATACTGCTTTTTTGCCAGTTGTACCTATTTTTCATGGGACTTTGTCCAGATTTTTTATGTTTCCAGGTTGAGAGGTATGTAAGTTTATAAGAGCAATATTTAAAATCTGTCCCTATTTTGGGGCCTTTGTTCCCACATTATTTTAGGCTTTGTCCAAAATTCTTGTATAAGAGGTTGACAGGTATGCCTGGGATTCAGAAAGGCTTACCACAACTGGCAATCCTTAACACAGCCACTTTCCCAATCACAGTAAGCCTTTTCAGTTCTTAGTCTGCCCAGTTGCTGAGGTTTTCCACTCACACCTCTCAAGTGTACCTCATTAGGAGGAATGTACGTCATTTGGAGTCTTAAAAAGTTCGTGTTCTTCAAAGTTCCACATTGAAAGGTCTGCACACATTCAGTGTTAGGAATTTTTTTCAACTGATATCCATGGTAAATAGAAATTAATCATATGAATTAATTTAAAGATTTCTTTATAAGTAAAACCAGCATATTTTGACCATTCTATGACCTTCTTAGTTGAAGTTGTTAGTAAGCTGTTAGTACGTGTTCCACATTTTGCCCATTTGTTCCACATTATGAGGTCTAGTGTTCCTCATTTTGGAGATGGAAGGTTGAGAGCTATGTTTCCACTAGCAGGAGCCTCAACATGTTGAGTAATCTTACTGGTCAAGCTGCATGCTAATGTTGCAATCCAAGGGAGTGGCTAATGCTAATTATTCATGTGCTCTCCCCTAGAAATGCAAACAGCTTATGAATTACTCAGCCAAGTGATTCAGAGAATTGCTTGGCTGTGGAAATGTTCCCTGTAGGAGAAAAAAGTGAATGCCATTAAAAGACTGCAATCACCTACTTATTCCTATGACATTAGTCACTGTGCAGGTAAGATCAGCGAAGATTTGGGGGTGCAGGGTGCGAGTGTGTGTGCGTATGTGTGTGTGCGGGTGTGTGCTTGTGTGTGTGTGTGCGCGCGCGTGTGTGTGCGTGTGTGTGTGTGTGTGTGTGTGTGTGTGTGTGTGTGTGTGTGTGTGTGTGTGTGTGTGTGTGTGTGTGTGTAGGGGGCTGCCTTTGGCAATGTAATGCAGTGGCCACCATGGAAAACACTACAGTTGTCTGGTTTGATAGCACTAGTTTTACTAGAGTGCAATTCAGAGACAGATTAATGAGCCAATAATAGGATGTTTCTCACTATGGCCATTGCATTTTTTCACCTTTGTATTAATTGATCTACCTGCTGTAAATTTAAGTAAGCAGTGAGGATCTTTCTAAATTCTAGGTTTGGAGGTAGAAGGAATATCTTGTTTGCTGGTAAAGCCGTATTTATTCATACTCCTCTGTAGTGCAACCTTGAAATTAGTATATCACTTTCAGGAATGTGGGTCAGAGCCTGTAACATGAAGGATGAAAGGGGCACAGGCCTCCTGCATAAACAGCTCCTGCATTTTGTTTAACTTACTTGTTTTGTGCATTTCAAACAGCTTTCCTAGGCCTACCACGAAGAAGGTGAGAGAGACAATGAGATTCAATGATAATTATCAATTACCAAGTAGGAATTTTATAGCCCAAGCAATAACTAATGAAAAAATGACAGGAGCAACAGAAAAATAGTTTTTTCAAAGACCATTACCAAGCATGAAGCAGCCATGCAACTGTGCGTGTGTACATGCTATACTCTGTGACACTATGAGAACAGCTAAATCTTGCAATAAGTGGATCCCAGCAATGTTTTATGCACTTTTATTCATTGAAATGGGGAGGACATGGGATTATTATAGGATTATAAGAAAGTAAGAAGGTGGTTCAGCAAGCAGACGAAAATGCTCAAGAACATAGGGAAGGTAAGAGTGGGAGTAGGGAGGCAGTGGAAGGGTGTCCCTTTTTTGTGGGACAGGTGCCCATTCTTTTTAAGAAGGGTAGATGGGGAAGTATATAATGAGAAGGCAGAGGAAGAAATGAGGGTAGAGGTATGTAAGCAGGGTCACACAAACAAACATAAAACACAGGGAAAATCCTACAGTGGAGGTGCTGATATGGAGGGATTGACAGTGGATATACTGACATACAGCCAGAGGGAGGAGAAACAGTTGTGGAGAAGACTGGACACCAAACAGGTGTGGGAGATGACATACAAGGAAGGAATGGGGATAGGATAATTACTCTGCTCCTAACTATGCTGCCTGGGCTTCACCCAGGCAGAGATCAGTCACCACCATGACTGCCCTACTCATTGCCCCTGCCTCAGATAGTGGAGATGGCAGTGCCAGGCAATGGTGTGACTTTGTAAGGCATACAAAAACCCTCTCTAGACAGCCAGAATGGGCTTCAAGTTGCCAGTCCACGAATCCCTCATGGCCTCTTTCATTTCCCAGTAATAAAGTGTGACTCCCTGGCAGTGCAACCAGAAGGAACAAGAGTACTCATCTCTGGTGTATGACCACCACAGGTCACTCACCAGAGAGGACAGTGATTCCTAGAGAAAACAGAACACCGCAGGTCACTCACCAGAGAGGACATTAACCACCAGAGAAAATGTGACACTACAGGTCACTTCCACCAATGCATGACTTCCCTCAACTGATGGACAGGCATACCTAGAGGCAGATGGCATGCCAGGGGGGAGAAAGATGGGTATGATGGAGGGGTGGGGACTGGTTCCTTTCCACTTGTGCAACAGTGGCAAATGCTACAAAAACATGGTAAAATAAGTGAGTAGAAAAAACACATCAGAAAATTATGAAAATTATACAAAAAGAATAGCAACAAAGAGAGAGAATCAAATGACATTACTACACTGGCTGCTACTGACGATCAGTCTTACAGATGCCTCCTGCTTCTGCACTACACAACTGCTAGCTATGCTATTATGCCAGAGCTGATACTGCTGACTAGGTGTTTAAATAAACTCAGTTGTCCATTTTTACATGATATGCACATTGTATGCAGTGGCAGTGTACCCATAGCCAAATGTTGGGGGTGGCTACACCAGCAGAATGAAAATGGTGGACATCATAGGCCTTGGAGGGTGTGTTTGGGAGTGGTCTTGTGAGAATGCTGTGTTGGACAGCCTAATGTGTCTATGACCTTTTTGTGGTATACCAAATTCAGACAAGCAAATGATGCCAACAAAGACAGCCATCAGCAGGTGCTTGGCAAACACTGTAAAGTATAGCACAAATGCCAGCATTATGCCAGATGGAGGTGGCACTGGCATATGGTGGGGTGATGTACGGTCAAGATGTTGACATATGGCATGGTATGGAAAGAGTGTACTAGCATCATAGTGCCAATATATGTCACTAGTTTTTTCTCTTCAGTGCCTGTACAGGCCATAACACTATAATAGTTTTCCCCA